>NW_007379656.1:0-1665 GCF_000475195.1 Diaphorina citri | reverse complement strand
AAAAAAAGGTCAAAATTTACCTCATAAGGTACATGGCTGGAACTGGTGCCAAAAGACGCGGAATGGTCTCCTGGTTCCAAATATACCCAACTAAGACGGTTTTCCGGGGGCTTTGCTCAACTAAGACTCGTAACACCTAAGATGGCATTTAAGTGGCCCTGCTCTAGGTACCGATATTGAACCTGCCGCACTCGAAATAGTAAGTATTGAATTCCAGAGTCAAAGGTCGTCGGGTGCAATGAAGTCTAACCGTCGCTGTCGTATGTATGAAATCTAAAGAAATGACGGGAAATTGGAAACATTTTTCAACTTAAGTCGGCCTTGGATGCGAGGAATTCACCGGGGAGTCGGAGTGGTTCACCATAGACAAGTTCTGCACAGGATGCCTTGAAATCATCTCGCCAGGCTGCTCGGATGCCGAGTAGTACAGTGGGGAGAATGTCGGTCCAGCGGGCTGTGTGGTGGCACTTGATTGCGGCCTTGAGCTGTCTATGAAGTCGCTCGACCATTCCATTGGCTGCAGGGTGGTAAGCCGTGGTGCGGAGATGGTGGGAGCCGGTGAGTGTGCTGAGTTCCTTGAATAGGGAGGACTCGAATTGACGGCCTTTATCCGTTGTGATCCGTTGTGATACGGAGAACCGGGCAGTCGATGGCTCCGGTTGAACGTTCGATGGAGAACAATATCTACAATTGAGTCAACATATCCGTCAGGAACTTGTTTTGCATTTGAAAGAACTCAGTGATGAATATGATGCAGGCGACTTGTTCGTTGTCCATTATTGAAAATTGAAATTGATACGGTGATAGATGTACTGGAATTGGTTGATAGCTTGAAAACTGGGCTTGATAATTTGATGCTTGAAGAAAATTGACCGGAAAATTCAATGCTTGAAAATTTTGAAGTGGAAGTTGAAAATTTGAAGTTTCTTGAAGTTGAAAATTAGAATTTGAAAAATTGAACAATGCAATTACTAATCTTGAAATTGAATCTTCTGTACACACATCTTCATTTTAAATTGACTCCAAATCCTCGTAGGTTATACTCGTCGCCAAACTATTGTAACTTTTGATTGTTGAAAGGATTTGAATAAAGGAAGATGTATGTTTTATTGTAAGCAGAGAACTGAGAACAGACCAAAGAATGAAGGAATCAGGAATCGAACTGTGTAGTATTTTCCCAATTGTTGATCTGGTTGCTAAGCAACATTGTTACTGGGTGGTTGTTGTTTTCAATACTGTGTGTATAAAAAGACACCACAGGCACCCGGGCTAAATCGATAGCAAATAGGTAGAGTAGAACCTCGATATAACGAAGTCCAAGGGAAATGACCAAAATTTCGTTATATCGAGGTTTTTGTAATATCTATTTTTCGTTATATCGAGGATAAAATCGAAACTATTTCGTTATATCGATTTACTTCGCTATACTGAGGTCCAAATCAGAGTAACTTGTAGGTACTGAGGTAAAATTCTAGGTACTCGATTTTAAGATCACTTCGCTACTATGGGTGAATTTATATGTATATGCTCCCATATGCAACCACAGATGTAGACAATTTTAAAATTAAAAATTTTCTTTGAAAGAATTTTTTGAATTTTCAAAAATTCCGTTTTTGTTTTGCGTAGTAAAATGAGAGATTTTCCTTTATCACTGACCAACCGTCA
>NW_007379655.1:33400-44171 GCF_000475195.1 Diaphorina citri | reverse complement strand
ACAAGCGGTGAGATCTCCGGGGGGGTCCGCTTGAAAACTATTAATGAAAAACCCATAATTGGCCTTGAAAAATGTAAAGTACTTTGATACCAGTTTCAGCTCGATCCAACAACTACCTACGACCGGAGTTATGGCCATGGGCGTTGGAAGGGAGAGGGGGCAGCTCCCCCCCAGAAAATTTCAAAAAGTATACAACCTTGAAGGGGCTACACAAGAACTCGCCTGCGGCGCTGAAAATTTTAGTTTTTGTGGGACTTGATTTCTGAATTGTAGGCCAAATTTATTTTGCAAATAACCTTGAAGGGGCTACACAAGAACTCGCCTGCGGCGCTGAAAATTTTAGTTTTTGTGGGACTTGATTTCTGAATTGTAGGCCAAATTAGGAGAATCGATCATTTTAATTAGACTGCTATAATTAGGAGAAAACATGTGAGTAAAATGTTCAAGAATTAGGTAGGCACGTCAAAAATTAAATCGTGACAACCATCAAGTACCTACATAGGCAGGTACCTACTTCTGAAGAAAATTTCGCTTGCGGCATTAAAGAATTGAAGTTCGATCAGATTGCGTGACCCACAATTTAAAAAAAATCTCCTGCGTCGCTCTAATTTAATTTGCTCTTTTTAGTGGTCAGCTGTAAAGAAGAGATAAAAAATGTGTGGAAGTATTTTTAGGAATTATTTACCTACATATAGGTACATGAAAAAATAAATAACGACAAATTTCAGGAATATACAAAATTTCGCCTGCGGCGCTGAACATTTGAAATTTGATAGGACTGCGTTTCTGAAAGGTTGTATGCCTGCAGAGCAGTTTATTTGTTATAAACATATGTATAAAATACCTACATCTTGGATGGCTCAAGCTCCTATAGATGGGAGAAAAAGAGTTGAATAAAATTAAGTGACTTGAATCCTAATTGTGGAGAAAAAATCGCCTGCGGCGCAAATTATTTCTTGTGCAAATTGGAGGCTCAAAACCCAATTTTGTCTTGCGCATATGCGAGACACTGCGAGAAAACTTGGCGTGGGGGTTAACACAAGCAAAAAGGCCTTGGCGGTCAAAGTGTTAATAATGAGAAAGTATTGCAGTCGGTCCAAAATTTCAAAATCGGGAAATGGGTGGAAATATCCCCCAGATTCCAAAAAAGTGGTTTTGAGCCCATGGTCTGTACGTATGTATGCACGTACGTTACAGGTTTAAATGGGAAAAGATGGTATACAAAATATCTCAAGAACGGTTTGTCGTAGATTGATGAAATTTGGTATGCTATCCCGGTATGGTCCAAGGACGCGACTGTAACAATTTCTTAAAAATCGGACAGTCACTCATCCAGATATCAACCAAAGTCAATGTTGCTTCCGACTTGGAAAATTTTTCGAAAAAGAATCAATTTATTTTATACTGTATATTTTATAAATTTATATGATTCCTTATCACACGGGGAGCATTTTAAAATGGAAAAATTTCACCAAAAATTGGCCGCCATTGGCGACTGATCGGGACTTTTTTTTCAAATAAGTATAATATCATACTGTTTCCCCCCTAAAATTGTTAAATACTTTGTATATACAGGGTGCGCCAGAAAAACACTGACAACGGCTCAGGGTAGGTAGATCTTATTTATTTATTATATTATTTTTTTAAGGCTTTATGGTAGGATTCTCACACTGAGCTCTTCCACCCAACAAAAGATAGGATAGCAAAAAGGGGAAAAAGAGATAGATGAAGAAAATGAATAGAAGAAGAAGAAGAAGAAGAAGAAGAAGAAGAAGAAGAAGAAGAAGAAGAAGAAGAAGAAGAAGAAGAAGAAGAAGACGAAGAAGAAGAAGAAGAAGAAGAAGAAGAAGAAGAAGAAGAAGAAGAAGAAGAATTGAATTGAATTAAAAAACAACTAAAAAAAAAAAAAAAAAAATAATAATAATATAAATAAATAAAATACAGACCTTGTGTCAGTTTTTAGGTCATAATTTTTTCATTTTAACAGATAAACTGTTTTTGTTATAACCACGAGCTACAGCCTACAGCACAATATTTTGATACGAATACACCTGAGGTCCAATTTACAAAGTGTAGTTTTGATATATTTTTTTAGGTTCAAAACATAACCACTTAACTACCTAAACATACGCGAGGCTAGAAAACTACTTGATTCTTCTCATTCTGAATATTCTGATTCTTGAACAAAGCGCAAGTTCTCCTGAAAGATGGAGACCTCTGCCCTAAAATTAAAATTTTCTCAGACAAAAACCGCGTGTTTCGTAACGTAAAAATCGGACATAACAAGGTAAATAAATCTTTTTCCAGATTGAAAAAACATATCAAAACTGAACTTTGGAAATCGTGTCTCAGGTGTATTCGGATCAAAATTTTGTGGTTTTTCGTGGTTTTAACAAAAATAGTTTATGGATTAAAATGAAAAAGATGATCTAAAAACTGACACAAGGTCTGTTATGTTTATAAAGCTTTTTTTTTCTTTTACTTTTCGCGGAAACAAAGCCGAAGTTAGGGAAATGATCCACAGAACGTTGTTGAAAATGATGAGATCTACCTACCCTGAGCCGGTCTCAGTGTTTTTCTGGCGCACCCTGTATAGGTTACTTACTATTATCATGGTGCTTTTTATCCAGATGATTGGAAGACTCAGTTCTACTTGAGGTCAGAGGATCATGATCAGATTCTTCTGAATCTTCGGAATCCACATCTGTCTTCCTGCCACTGCTCCTCCTCCTCCTTCTTATTTTACTCATCTAAAATCAACATTAAACGACTGATAAGGCTATTGGGTCAGTGATATAGGTATGTCAAAACATGGACGTTGGTATTTCCGAACAAAAGTAAGAGTTTTACAATATTATTATGTACATGGTATGCTATATCTACTTATAGGTAGGTACCCAAGTAACCAAATTATCCCAACCCCATTAGAATCCGGATTGCAAAATCCCAAAATAATCCTAGGATTGAAAAAGTCGGATTCTACCCAACTTCTAGGAGGGTTATAAAAAACTGAATAGGTAAAATGGATTCGAAGTGGGAAGAAACCGGATTGCAGTATCCTAGGATTCACCAAACCGGTTTCTATCCGCCTTGAAAAATCTCAGCATTAAATCTGTGCACATTGCGCTCCTAACTCCCAAGTAATTTTGGGAGATGGGAGAGTAAGAAAAAATCAACATAACCTCTAAATTTTTTTAGTCATTCCACTTTCATACCACTTTTTGGCGGAGAAATCTCCGCCCACAAAATGCTCCACATGTAATAAGTAATCTAATATACAGGGTGCGCCAGAAAAACAAGCGGTGAGATCTCCACGATAAGTACAAGTTCTTCTGCAGAAAAATGTACGAGGAAGTATAAAGTAAAGATTCAAGTGCATAGGTACCTTCTAGATTTGCTTACAGATTTGTACTGGATGGTCTGGAATCTTCTGTTGGTTCTCAGCTTCTCAGCTTCAAATGAAGTTCTATAGATAGGTATATGTCAGATTCATATCAGGTTTTCTTCAATTAGTTTTCGAGACTAGGAGAGGGAAGAAGAAGAGGAGGAGAATAAGAAGAAAACGAAGAAAAAGACGAAAGAGGAGTGGAAGAAGAAAACGAAGAAAAAGACGAAAGAGGAGTGGAAGAAGAAAACGAAGAAGAAGGAGGAGAGGAAGAAGAAAACGAAGAAGAAGGAGGAGAGGAAGAAGAAGAAAACGAAGAAAAAGAAGAAGGATAAGAGGAAGAAGAAAACGAAGAAAAAGAAGAAAGAAAAGTGGAAGAAGAAAACGAAGAAGAAGGAGGAGATGAAGAAGAAAACGAAGAAGGAGGAGAGGAAGAAGAAAACGAAGAAGGAGGAGAGGAAGAAGAAGAAAACGAAGAAAAAGAAGAAGGATGAGAGGAAGAAGAAAACGAAGAAGAAGGAGGAGAGGAAGAAGAAAACCAGAAAACCAAGGAATACACGTCCAAAATGTATTCCTTGGGTGCAGTTTTAAATGAATCATTATTTTGCATCTGCTTCAAGTGAAGAGGTAGCAGGTTGTAAATTCTGATGCCTGCACTCAAGTAAGACTTGAATAACAAATTCTTCCTACTAGGCACAAGACTGTCCCTCCCTCTTGTGAATACTGCTATGTCTTGTTATGGAGTCCTGGGTTTTGTGTAGTAACACGCAGGTATCCAAGAGTAGCTGACCCCAAAAGGTAAGTATTTTATTGTCTTTAAAGATTGATCTGCAAGAAACATCCCTCCTCAATCCAAAAACAGAACGAAGAGCACGTTTTTCGAGAAGGAAGACATCAGAGGAATAGGAAGAGAATCCCCAGTATACTATGCCGTAACTCATTACGCTGTACTAAGCAAAGTGGAACTACCGAGAAGGAAGACATCAGAGGAATAGGAAGAGAATCCCCAGTATACTATGCCGTAACTCATTACGCTGTACTAAGCAAAGTGGAACTAAGCAAAGTAGGTGAGAAGTGCAGGGTCAGGACCAACATTTTTCTTGATTCTCTTTTCACCCCGCCGGGAATCGAACCCGGGTCTAACGCGTGCAAGGCGAGAGCAATGACTATTACACCATGGAAGCTGACTCTCTCAAGTCGAATATATCAATCACTGTGCGAGAGATAATTTTTTTCAAATTTTGGCCTTGGAAAGGAGCAGTAAAAGAATAATAAAGACACAGACCACAATAAAAGGCTTTAATGTACCTATTAACTTACCGACATGGGAGGTGTAGAGGCACAACCAGGCATTACAGAATCATCTTGATATCTAAAGCTATGAAGTAGTGCTGGTGGCTCTAGCTGGAATGTAGCATACGGTGAGATCTCCTCAGAGGTTTCTGAGAAAAAATATTGAGGGCGTAAATAAATACATACCTATGTAATTTACTTATTTAGTTATTAAATTTAATCGTACATATTCAATTATAATTCATAATCTAATAAATAAAAATGAATATTTGTGTGTGTTCGAACTTTATGCCTGGCCAAACCGCTCATCCCATTGCTATGAAACTTTGTCAACTTACTGCTTGCACTCCCGTGAAGGTTATATGCTATTTTCCGGTTTGTTTTTGTTAAGCTACGCCGAGCAAGACCACTAAATGGATGAGTGACATGAGTTCCATAAGAAATACACAGAGTGCAGAGACTGCAGGAGAGAAATGTTCCGCTCTCGACCAACATTTTGAGTTTCGTTTATGTTTTTGGTTTGATAACTATGCAGCTAATAGAGAGCGCGCAGCGCGACCGTATTTTTTATTATTTTCTACAAGTTCGGCCAGACCTTTTCTACAAGTTTGGCCATGCCTCGGGATGAACTAGCGGAAATCCGGAGCAAAGCGACGGGTTTCGGCTAGTGACCAATACAAATATGATAAAGACCATGTTCCTACCCCAGAAAAAATATCAAAAGTAATGAAATTTTTGGTTTTACTTCCTATTAATAAAGTATAGCGAAGCTATACCTATACCTATAACCTACTCGTAAGTATCCATTTTTAGTCCCTCTTCCTTTATTATTACAATAGTAATAAAAAGGTATAAGGGACGGACTATTGTATTCGCTTCGGTGTCGTCTGTCTGTCACTCTGTCATTCTGTCACTCTGTCTGTTCCCATAGAAGGACTTATCCAAACCTAGTCGACCTATATATCAAATTAAAGCCAAAAAACCAAAAAAACTTTTGCAATGTCTATGAAGACGCGAGGGCTGTGAAAAAAAAAAAAAATGTAAACAGCATCACAGTAGCAAAAAATTCAATCTGTGGCTGGTTTCACTTCACACCAATAAATAACGCTTAATGAAGTTATTCATAGCATTCCAGATCCCTGAAGACACCTACACACGGTCAGTAGTTTTCTAGCATCAAGTGTGTGTTACAGGTAGTCAAATGGTTATTCCTCCGGGAAGGACGTGTGTTAAAAAGGCAAAAAAGGTCTCATTCTGATCCCTGAATAAAGCGCAAGTTTTCCTGAAAGATGGAGACTTGTGCTCCAAAAGGTAAATCTTTTTCGAGCTTGAAAAACTCATCAAACCTGAACTTTGGAAATCAGAGATCAGGTCTATTCGGATCAAAATTTTGTGCTCTAGCTTGAGGTTTTAACAAAAACAGTTTATCGATTATAATGAAAAAGTTATGACCTAAAAACTGACACAAGGTCTGCATTTTTTTTAAAGGTGGTTTTTTGGACGTTTCTCGGAAACGAAGCCGAAGTTAGGACAATGACCCATAGAACCTTGTTGGAAATGATGAGATCTACCTACCCTGAGCAGTGTTCTTCTGGCGCACCCTGTATATATAAAAAAAAATTGGTTGGTTAAATATTTCCCAAATGTTATTTCACCAAATTTTTTACTTTTTAAATCTTGTTTTACTTTCTGTTTCTTATTTTTCCGCACGAAAGAAGTTGGCAGGCCGCAGTTTGTGCACACCTCTATTCCTAACATAAGCAGTACTCACCAGGTATTTTATCGTGTAGAGGTACTTTCTGCATTGTAGCATAATATCTCTCACGCTGAGCCTCCAGATTTTGTTCATTATCTTCAGTTTCTTTGGCTCTTCTCCTTCCAGATCCTACAAACATGTATAAAAATTAGATTTGATTTAAGTTATTAAATACATTTATACATACACAGGGTGTTCTAGAATTTATACTCTCTCCATTTTTCTCGAAGCCCGTTTGAAATTTTTTAAAAATAAATAAATAATAATAAAAACAACACATATTTCGAGCGGAATCAGGAAAGTAACCTATTCAAAGAACAAACCACCTTTCAGAATGTTTTAATCGTTTTTCTTTCTTTTTTCTTCTATAAAATCCTCACCAGCTGGTGAGGATTTTACGGATTTTAATAGTAAGGAATCGAACCTGCGATCTAGCTCTTACAAAGCAGACGCGCTTTCCTCCAAGCTAAATGGCACAATAGGTATATATTTTAACTTGTGTTACCTCTACGTCTCAAAGCTTACAAGTAGGCATACCAAATAAAAATTAGAAATTAAGAATAAGACCCTTAAGCTGAAAACACACTACGCTAACGTGACGTGGGATGATGTGGGACCACGTGTGAAGAAAAAATCTCAACAATGTATTCGGAGGAAAACAAAAAGATTGATCTGACGCCACGCCACGCGGATAGTCACCCATCCAGATATTAACCAATGTAATTGTTACTTAACCCTTATTTCGTGGAAAAGGTTGAAAAGTTTGTATACAAAATACTAGCTGAATTCCGTCGCTTCGCTCCGGAATCCCGCTAGTTCATCCCGAGGCATGGCCAAACTTGAAAAGGCATGGCCGAACTTGTATTTATCAAACTAAAAACATAAACGAAACTCAAATATTAGGCGAGCGAGGAAAAGTTTTCTCTCTCGCAATCTCTGCACTCTGTGTATTTCTTATTGTGGTTTTAGCGATCAAAAATTGATCATATCTCAGGATCGGTTTGGATTTTCGCAAAATCCTTTCTTATTGCACACTAGACCATAAAAGGAATATTCCTACCAAATTTCAATTTCTAGGTGTTGTGGTTCTAGAGATAGAGCGATCAGTGTGTGAACTATGAAATGTGAATGAGTGAATGGATCTCGTTCTTCCACGTGTGAAAAAAAAAAAAAATCTAAACAATGTATTCGGACGAACACAAACAGATTGATCTGACGCCACGCCACGTCATTTACGCGTCAGGTCCAAATCCAAACATTTTGATTTGGACCTGACGCGTAAATGACGTGGCGTGGAGTCAGATCAATCTGTTCGTGTTCTTCCGAATACATTGTTTAGATTTTTTCTTCACACGCAGTCCCACGTCACGTGAGCGTAGTCTGTTTTCAGCTTTAGTCTGAGGCAAATTCTACGAAGGACTAGAAGTGTTTCATAGTAAATAGAAAGAAACCTCTGGTGGCTCTACTTACTCAGTCTTCTACAAATGGCACATAAAGCTACTATCACAGATAAGAGAAGTATAAGAACTCCAACTGCTGGCAGTAAGAATTTAAGTTCTAGTAGTAAAGCACTTGATATTCTACCCCGCATGATAGAATCTGGTGGTGGAAGCTCTGAAAAAGAGAACATTTAATCTGTTGAGTCCCTCAATAGACCCTTTCACACGTACGTATAAATTTTACGGATTTGAACTGAACTGATGTAGAGTCCAAATCTTTCGAATAGGACTACCTAGTACCTATACAAAATGATCCAGTCGGTATCGTGAAGCAATGGAAGACGGGAGGGACGCCCGGCTACGGTGATGTATGTAAATGTAAAAGGAAAAATCCCCCAAAAAACAGTTTTTTTTTTTTTGTTTTTTGGCTTTATGGTTTTCTGGACAAAATTTGCACCACCATTTTCGTGTTCCTGGTAAAAAGACCTTTAATTTGATATATAGGTCGACCAGGTTTGGATAAGTCCTTCTATGGGGACAGACAGACCGACCGACCGAGCGAGCGAGTGACAGACACCGAAGCGAATACAATAGTCCGTCCCTTATACCTTTTTATTACTATTGTAATAATAAAGGAAGGACGGACTAAAAAGTCAAATGCGTAGGTTGTATATTTATTTTTATTATTTTATGAGAACAGTTTTTCGTGTAGGTTTCTTGTGTTGAAATTTTTAGACTGATTTAGAGTCAAGATCAAAGATCTAAGAAAGTTTCGGTTGTATCCAGAGAATTTTCAGAAGCAGGTGACAACTCGTAAAATCGTAGATTGTTCGCAATGCGCAATCAACGACAACAATGTCAGCTTCTTGCACGTCCTCTATTGAAACGGAGCAAAAGACAGCTAGGAGAAGTAGTTTGAGAAAAAGTAAGCTGAGTACATACATATTCTATGGGGACAGACAGACCGACAGACAGACGACACCGAAGCGAATACAATAGTCCGTCCACTATACCTTTTATTATTAGTAATAATTAATAATAAAGGAAGGACGGATGGACTAAAAATGGAGTGTGAACATCACACGACTTTCCTTATCCTACTGAATCATGCTTAGTAGGGCGTTCTTCTACAGTTACTTTTTTATTTATCTAGGATTTTAAAGTTTTAAAAGATGAGTGTTCCACCGCCGTTTGTATTTTGTAGCAATGCAACAACTGCCACATTAGACCCATGTGGTCGTGTCATTAGGTATATGCATGCCTCTCATCGGCTTAGTCAGCTGAAAACCTCCAAAAAGTGGTCGAGAACTGTCAAAATACCGCCAACCGCAGTACCTATTTTAACCAAAAGTTCCGTGTTGCGTCCTTATTATTAGGTATTATTATTAACAAGGTACCTACCTACATGTATTTATTTGTAGCTTCTGTATTTATTATTATTATTATTACTCTCTATTACTACAGTATAGCGCTATACTAGTAATGAAAGTATTGCAATCGGTCCAAATTTTCAAAATCGGGAAATGGTTGGAAATATCCGTTTTGGGATCCCCTGCTGATGTCAAAAAAGTGGTTTTTAGCCCATGATACGTAACGTATGTACTACAGGTTTAAATGGGAAAAAGTAAAAAGTTGTATACAAAATATCTCAAGAACGGTTTGTCGTAAAGCGATGAAATTTGGTATGATATCCCGGTATGGTCCGCAACAACAACAACAACAACAACAACAACAACAACAACAACAACAACAACAACAACAACAACAACCACAACAACAACCACAACAACAACCACAACCACAACCACCACCACAACCACCACCACCACCATAATAATAATAATAATAATGATATTAGTCCGTTTTACTCCCTTCTCCTTTACCCCAGAAAGTCCCTTTACTCCAGCAGTAAACGGACAAAATCATTAATCTTAGCTACTTACTTTAAGCTCGTAGTTAACTGTTTTCCTATGCAAGACACTTTGTTGTAAATCCCCATTGGATTTCTTGTAGCTCAAGAGATAACCACTAATCGGGGATCCACCGTCATCTGCAACTCGCCAATGCAGTAGTATGCTGCTACTCGTAGCACTAGCAACGTAGAGTATTGGTGCACTAGGAACCACTGAAATCCATTCACAAACAAAGTAAAAAACTGGAAAATTATTGCATAAACCTTTTGCGCCTAATTTAAAAAAAAAATAAATAAAAAATGAAATAATAATAATAAAAAAAAGACAAAATAGTCAAAAATAGAAAGTGAGCAATCTATGGTTCTTATTATTCTTTACTTTCTATTACTATTTTTCTTGGAAAAGTACCTACTGGGTGTATACTGTATAATTCGACAAAAAATATAGTATATTTTTGATTTTACTTTCATGCAACGATTTAAAATCAAGACTAGAGCCCGTTCTCCCTCTATTCCTTTTAATGTTTCCTAATAAATACCAATATAATGTTTAAGTCACCCATCCATTTATTGGCCTTGCTCGGCGTAGCTTAACATAGGTGACGCTAAAACCGGTCTTAAATGATCTACTGAAGTGTTATCTAAAACTTTCTCGCTTTGAGTTCATAGGTCGTCGCGACAAATTTCGAGATCAGAGCTCATTTGTGAGAGAAAATGTGAAAAAAATCCCCCAAAAACCAGTTTTTTTGGATTTTTGGCTCTATGGTTTTCTGGACAAAATTTGCACCACCATTTTCGTGTTCCTCGTAAAAAGACCTTTAATTTGATATATAGGTCGACCAGGTTTGGATAACTCCTTCTATGGGGACAGACCGACCGACCGACAGACAGACGACACCGAAGCGAATACAATAGCCCGTCCACTATACCTTGAATGAAAGTTTTTATTGTTTATTTATACAATTTGTATGTTAACAATGTTAGCT
>NW_007379655.1:27641-33255 GCF_000475195.1 Diaphorina citri | reverse complement strand
TTTTTTCGTTTTTTTTTTTTTTTTTTTTTTTTTTTTTTTTTTGCTACAACTGGTTTTTTGGACTTTTATCGAAAACGAAGAACTCAGGAAAATGGAATCAGAGAACCTTGTTGGAAAATGATGAGATATACTTACCCTGAGCCGTTGTCTGTGTTTTTCCTGGTGTAACCTATACCTAGATGAGTTGACATAAGCCTGATATTATGACCATCCCAATCTCATCCATGTAGTCCATTCAGTTGTAGAGTTGATGACTCATACTTACCCACTATCCAGTCAATATCATTGACTGGTCGATACTTGACACCAAAGTGTATAAGTTTACAACCATTATCAGGCCACACATGGAGCTTTAGTCCCACTGAGGTAGAGTTAGGCATGAGAAATGCATCTCTACTTGGAGTACCAGGATATTGCCCTTGAGTTCTAACTGCTATGGGAGACGAGGGATGAGAGGGACCTAGCTTGTTACGGGCTAGGAGACTAATGTGATACGTACTGCCACATGTTAGACCCTGTAAAAACAATCAATTTCATTACAATCAAACTAAACAAGCTTGGTCCGTCCCTCCGGGAATTTTTTAGCCCGTATTTTATTCGATCGTGGTTAAAAAAAAATCAGTACCTATGTACCTACCTATTTTTTATCCAGTTCATTGTTATATATTATCATAATTATTATTATTATCTATTGATTTGATTTTACTTTCATGTATGATCTAAAATCAAGACTACAGCCCGTTCTCCCTTTATTCCTTTAGGTCACCCATCCATTTATTGGCCTTACTCGGCGTAGCTTAACATAGATGACGCTAAAACCGGTCTTAAATAATGATCGACTGAAGTGTTATCTAAAACTTTCTCGCTTTGAGTTCATAGGTCGTCGCGACAAATTTCGAGTTCAGAGCTCATTTGTGTGAGAAAATGTGAAAAAAATTTGAGTGTGCCAATGCACTTTTTGGGTACTTTTACATCAGAATAGGACTCTATCTCGAAAAAAATTGTCATTTGGTTGAGCCCCATTCTCATGATTTTCAAATATTTACTCATATGAAAGAAGAAAAAATTAAAAAAATTACACCGCAAAAATTTTCCAGTTACGTTATGTACTTCTCGAGATATATGCACATTTTAACGCGAGCGAAAGACGTGGCAACAGTGCCTGACTAGTGTAACGTCACTTACGTCACGCCATAGTGGGGCGAGTACTGCGAGTAGGTATACCTACTATACGCATGTAATTCTAGCGCACTTGTTAAGAAAAAGAAAAATTCCGTTGGTCCTCATTTTTCCTGCTCTATGACTTTGAAACATCACCCAAGTAAGTGCAACTGATCTATTATTATAATTCCATAAAACAACTTGTTCAAGTGGTTTCTTTGGTATCACAAACAGGCGTAACTGAAATCCATCCCATTGTAGAGATATCGATATTTTACTCTAAGTCGCTATTAATATTTTCTAATTTTTCTATTTTTTCTTTTGTACACGAAGAAAAGAGAAAAAAGGACAAAATACCAGTGAAAGACCTTTGTACAGATCAGATAAAGTACGAAAGAAGTCAATATATATATATATAAAAAAATAAAAAACGTCGAAGAAGAAGAAGAAGAATTGATTTTTTTTCTTTTCGCTCTCCTGAAAAATTTGAAAAAATCATTTACGCCCCTTTCTCATTCCATGGTCGATTTTATTGAACCTATACATACATATAGCTATATAACCAAATATCCACTTCGACTTACCTTGCACCAGTAAGACGTAGGTAATTTTATCTGATCCCATGTTATTCTCAACAAGACAAGTGTAATTATCTGATTCGGACGCTTGCAAGTTTCCAATAATGAGATCGCCTCCTTCCCCTATCTGTATGTTTCGTCCCCCTCCTACTCCACCCACCACGACAGAGTCTCCTCTCAGCCAGGTTCTCCTAGGCAGGGGTAACCCCACCATGAGACACGACAAAGACACAGTGGAGCGCCATGGCCGCCGCACTAAACCTCCGAACGATGAGATCTTGGCTGGTACTGGAAAAACAAATCATTCGTATTCGTATGAGCGCCAACCTGACATAGATCTTTATTAAAAAATCTGGTGTGAACATCACACGACTTTCCTTATCCTATTGAATGATGCTTATTTGGATGTTCTAATATTGTAACTTTTACAATATCTCTAACCGTTTAGTCAGTATAGCTGAAAACTGCCAAAAAACGGTCGAAACCGACAAAAAGGGGGCAAAATACCACCCACTGCAGCACGTATCCTAACCAAAGGTTTTGTGTTACATCCTTGTCACATTTGTGGACTACATACCAAATTTCAAGTCTCTAAGCTCACACCGTTCCCGAGATATTATTATTTTTTTATTTATTTATATTTATTAGAGTGTGCCGAGATATTATTGAATTACACCGAAAATTGCCAAAAAGCGGCCGAAATGCCGCCAAGCGTTGCACTGATCTTAACCAAAACCAAAGTTTCGTGTTGCATCCTTGTCACATTTGACAGCTGCATGCCAAATTTCAAGTCTCTAGCTTCTACCGTTCTCGAGATATTTTGTTTACAGAGAGACGAACAGACAGAAGGTCAGACAGACACACGGACCAATGGCTGAAACTTTGTATTTAGGCTCTAGGGACCTCAAAACGTGTTTTGGCACTAAAAACTGACCATCGAAAATTTGACCCGATTACATTACTTTCCTTCCTATAGGATAAGGAAAGTAAAAAGCCAGTCGAAGAGACAGAGAGAAGGAGAGAAGAAGAAGAAGAAGAAGAAGAGAGAGAGAGAGAGAGGGAGAGAGAGATGAGACAAACAGAAACAGAAATAATTAAAATGCAACTCTGAGAAATAATTTTTTTTTTTTTGTTTTCACCCGATTCAATTAATCAAGCCTACAGCCCGTTCTACAAATGGCGGGAAGATGGGTAAGGTGTCTCCGGAAAGGTCTCGTCGAGGAGAAGTGCCTTTTCTTGGTTTCATCTTCTTAGCACTAAAGGGAGACCCGCTAGGGAGGAAAAAGTGACCTTTAGGGGAAAATTTCAAACTTTTCGATCGAGTTGATTAATAAAGAAGTTTTGTGCAACCTGAAATCAAATGTCTTAGTGGCCGAGCGGTTGGGTGTGGGTATTTTAACTCCTCTGCTGTGATGATAAGTGTGATGGGTGGGGGTTCGAATCCCAGCGAGGTCATTTTTTTTTACATAATTTTATCATTTAAAAATGTTTTATGAATAGCCATAATTACTTTTTTCATAATTTTATAGTTAAAAATTACCTATTTCATAATTTTATAGTTAAAATTTATGAAAAAGGTTTAAAATGCAATTTTTAGGTAGGTATGTAGGGTACCGTTCTAATGAAAAAGTTCAAACAGTCGTGGGTTGCTTAAACAGGACGCGGGTTCGATTCCCGCTCGGGACGTATTTTATCTTATCGGAATGGCTGGCTTTATCCCATCCTGTATTTCCCTTAGCAGTTACAGTTCCCTCTATCAGACCCCTGGGGGAAAAAAAAACACCAAACCAAAGAGGAGAGTTAGTAGAAATGTTCATGATAATACCCATGACTCCCCTAAACTTGTCCTTCTTCAGGATAAAATCCGCCTTGAACGGGAATCGAACCCGCGGCCTAGCGCTTAAAAAGCAGACTCGTTACCAACCAAGCTAACGAGGCTGATGAAAAAAAAAAAAGAGGAAGTAATGAAAGAAGGAAGGAAGACAGGATAGGAGAAAGACAGCCTTGATTTCCGAGAATTTAAGTTACTGGCCAATTTAAAGTTGTTTTCTTTTGATATTATGCTGAGGCTCCTTCAATAGGATAAGGAAGTTACTGGCCAATTTAAAGTTGTTTTCTTTTGATATTATGCTGAGGCGCTGAGCACGTCAGATAATTATTTTCTTCGTTTCGTAGGTACTAGGTACATACCTACATACAAAAGATGAGTGTTTCACAGCCGTTTTTATTTAGTGCTTTTGTACCAATGAAACAACTGCTACAATAGTGCCGTAGCATGCCCAATTGCCTGGGTTAATAATAGAACCCATAAATGGGATGTATTGTGTCTAGGATAGTCTAAGCTTGAAAAATAGAAGAAAAAATAGGTAGGTATATCTTTCGAATTTTTTCTTTCTATTTTTCAAGCTTAGCCCTGTGTATAACTTCTACCTTAATCTCTCACCTATTTTCTCTGGAGATTTTCTCAATTGAAATCGCCTTTGAAAGAGGAATATCCTGGTTCAATTCCCAAGTGAGTCAAAACTTTGATATACATATCATGTATTAACTACCTATTAAGGAGCGCGGTAGCGCTCTGCCCCGCTTTTTTCGTGATGACGTCAGTTCATGCGAGGTCGTAAACCATGGCTGCTTCAACGTTATTTTTTTGCGACCTTTGAGCGACATTTTAGAGGATTTAGGGACCGTTTTTGATGTTTTTGAATGCGCCAATGCACTTTTTGGGTACTTTTACATCGGAATAGGACTCTATCTCGAAAAAAATTGTCATTTGGTTGAGCCCCTATAATTTTCGCGGGCAGCCATTTTTTCGTGATGACGTCAGTTCATGCGTCAGTTCGTGATGACGTCAGTTCATGCGTAAACCATGGCTGTTTCAACGTTATTTTTTTACGACCTTTTAGCGACATTTTAGGGGATTTAGGGACCGTTTGTTTAGTATGGAAGACACGGATTTCAAGATTTCAGACTGAATATTTATTGTAACAAATCAGGCCAAAACTACCAAACATGCTCATTGACGTCTTTTTTTTATATCAGTACTTTTTTGTGGAGGGTAACTCTTGACGTTAATTTTTTAACACGAAGTGTTTTTTTTGGGGGTAAGATATCAAGAACGGTTTGTCGTAGAGCGATGAAATTTGGTATGCTATACCGGTATGGTCCAAGGACGCGATTGTAACAATTTGGTAGTTGAAAATCGGACAGTCACTCATCCAGATATCAACCATAGTCAATGTTGCTTCGAACTTCAAAAAAAAAAAAAAAAAAAAAAATCAATTTTTTTTCATACTTTTTATGATTCCTTATTACACGGGGAGCATTTTGATAGGAAATTTTTGACCAAACGCAGGCGGTCGATTTTTGGACTTAGAAAAATTTTCAAAAAGAAGTTCAATTTTTGGACAGTTTCAAATGATCCCTTATTACACTGGGAGCATTTTGAGATAGAAAATTTTTGACCAAAAATCGGACGCCATATAGAGGCGGCTTGGGACTTGGAAAATTTTTCACATTTTTTTTTTTCAAATACGTATTCCGCAAATGTAATAGAAAGTCGTGTGATGTTCACGCCAGATAATAATAATAATAATACGAACAATAATAATAAATATCATTTTAGGATAGAAAATTTTTGACCAAAAATCGGACGCCATATAGAGGCGGCTTGGGACTTGGAAAATTTTTCACATTTTTTTTTTTTCAAATACGTATTCCGCAAATGTAATAGAAAGTCGTGTGATGTTCACGCCAGATAATAATAATAATAATACGAACAATAATAATAAATATCAATAATAACAACAACAACAACAACAACAACAACAACAACAACAACAACAACAACAACAACAACAACAACAACAACAACAACA
>NW_007379655.1:7500-27118 GCF_000475195.1 Diaphorina citri | reverse complement strand
ATACAGACAGCGCTAAAAGCGCTTATACAACGCGCCTAAACCGCTAATACAAGCGCCTAAAACCGGCTTAATACAGCGCCCAAAGCGCTAATACAAAGCGCCTAAAGCGCTAATACAAGCGCCTAAACCCGCTAATCAAGCCGGCCTAAACCGCTAAACCAAAGCGCCTAAACCCCGCTAATACAGCGCCTAAAACGCTAATACAAGGCGCCAAACGGCGCTAATACAAGCCGGCCTAAGCCGCTAATACCAGACGCTAAACCCGCTAAAACAAACCGCCTAAACCGCTAATACCAGCGGCCTAAACCGGCTAAAACAAGCGCCTAAAAACGCTAATACAAGCGCCTAAACCGCTAAAACAAGCGCTAAACCCCGATAATACAAGCGGCCTAAACCGCTAATACAAGCGCCCAAAAGCACTAATACAAGTGCCTAAAGCGCTAAATACAAGCGCCTAACAGCGCTAATACAAGCGCTAAAGCGCTAAATACAAGCCGCCTAAAAGCGCTATACAAGCGCTAAAGCGCTTAATACAAGCGCCTTAAAGCGCTAATACAAGCGCCTATACGCGCTAATACAAGCGGCTTAAAGCGCTAATACCGAACATAATCGGCAAATCCGCGAACATAATCGCCAAATCCGCGAACATAATCGCCAAATCCGCGAACATAATCGCGAAATCACATAGGTACGATATGTACATAGGTACGATAGGTGATAGGTAACATACCTATTATTAACAAGCTGGGTCCGTCCCTCCGGGAATTTTTTAGGCCGTAGTTTATTCGATCGTGGTTAAAGAATACCTTTGTACCTACCTAATTTGTTTAATATTCAGTTTATTATCATTCTTGATTTGATTTTTTGATTTTACTTTCATGTAATGATTTAAAATCAAGACTAGAGCCCGTTCTCCCTTTATTCCCAATATAAGGTTCAAGTCACCCATCCATTTATTGGCCTTGCTCGGCGTAGCTTAACATAGGTGACGCTAAAACCGGTCTTAAATGATCTACTGAAGTGTTATCTAAAACTTTCTCGCTTTGAGTTCATAGGTCGTCGCGACAAATTTCGAGATCAGAGCTCATTTGTGAGAGAAAATGTGAAAAAAATCCCCCAAAAACCAGTTTTTTTTTTGCTTTATGGTTTTCTGGACAAAATTTGCATCACCACTTTCGTGTTCCTGGTAAAAAGACCTTTAATTTGATATGTGTATAGGGTATAGGTCGACCAGGTTTGGATAAGTCCTTCTATGGGGACAGACAGACCGACTGACAGACACCGAAGCGAATACAATAGTCCGTCCCTTATACCTTTTTACTTTCTATTACTACAGTTTAGCGAGCTATACTAGTAATGAAAGTATTGCAATCGGTCCAAATTTTCAAAATCGGGAAATGGCTGGAAATATCCGTTTTGGGATCCCCTGATGTCAAAAAAGTGATTTTTTTTTTAATACGTATTCCGCAAATGTAATAGAAAGTCGTGTGATGTTCACACCAGGTTTTTATTATTATTGTAATAATAAAGGAAGGACGGACTAAAAACGGATTTCGGTTTTATTCCTGTAATATTTTCGGACTGGTTGGATACTTCAGCCAGTCCGATTATCTCATCCGAAGATTCATTCTCCATTTGAATTTGATTTTGGATTCACAAATAAATCCGCTCCCGTTTTGCATCAGATTTGTCTTCTAATGGAGTAAATGGAGCAGTTGCAAATGGGTAAAAATTATTAATAAATGGTCGATTCCTATGTAAAAACTTGGGTAAAATAAAAACAATGGAATATAATTATTAAACGAAAAACTAAACACATAAAGAAATATCTAAAAAATATTTCTTTAAGTGTTTAGATTTTCTTTTAAAAAATAACACTAATAAAAAATATAAAAATACTAAAACGAAAACAAACCACGCGCCGTTGGAACAGTCTAGACAAACCTGATCTGTTGACTCAAAAAGGTCGAAAATTCAAATTTTATTTTCCGTTCTAATGAAAACGTTCAAAGATGTGTGACGTCAGACTTTACGCAGTTGTAAAAGGTCGAAAATTCAAATTTTATTTTCCGTTCTAATGAAAACGTTCAAAGATGTGTGACGTCAGACTTTACGCAGTTGTTTTTTTTGTCCGCTAGATGGCGCCAGTATGCAAGAACGCTTGCGGAGGAGCAGAAAGAAATGCGCAGAAACGTATGCGCACAAACACATTAATATGTTGCCTGCGAGGGAGTTTGCTCAGGACATTTGATGTGACGTCATCGTGTGTGGGAGCGTATTTGATGGCTTGATTGAATCCTCACAGCTTCTTGACGTTGATGGCTTGATTGAATCCTCATAGCTTCTTGACGTTGGTGCCTTGACTCCTCTTCCAGACGACAAGTAATTCACAGGAACAATTGAGTTCAACACCTGCGCCTTCTTCTCAGCATTCTCCACAGACTTGCAGTAATTCACCATCTTGTCCAATGACATATCTTCTCGAAGTAACCGTTGTTGTACATTCTTTGAATTGACTCCCAGCACAATCTGAACTTTCAACAATTTCTCCTCCTGAGCATCAAAACAGCAGCATTTCACCCGTCTTCTCAACTCAGAATAGAAACTGTCGAACGTCTCTCCAGACTGCTGCTTCCGATCAAAGAATTGATAGACATCCCAAATCTCATTCTTCTTTGGTAGACAAATCTCCGACAACACATTGATGACGTCCTCCATCGTTTCTTGTCCCTCTTCTACAGTTGCTCTGGCCGAGTATTGATTGAGGGCTTCAACGCCCATAAGATTCTTCAATCTTGCAACCTGCACCACGTCCGGTTTCTTGTCAGTTTCTGTGGCCGTAAAATAAATCTTCACATCACGCACAAAATCTTTGAAGTTTTGTGCAACATTGCCTGTCATTAGCAATGCACAGGGCTTATTGAATTGATCCATTGAAAATTGAATTGAGACACAGAGACACAAAATATCACATAGAAGAAAAAATAGGTAGGTATATCTTTCGAATTTTTTCTTTCTATTTTTCAAGCTTAGCCTTACCTAAAGCTTAGCCCTGTGTATAACTTCTACCTTAATCTCTCACCTATTTTCTCTGGAGATTTTCTCAATTGAAATCGCCTTTGAAAGAGGAATATCCTGGTTCAATTCCCAAGTGAGTCAAAACTTTGATATACATATCATGTATTAACTACCTATTAAGGAGCGTGGTAGCGCTCCGCCCCGCCAAGTCAAGAAAGTTTGACCGCTTCATGACTTATATTTATTATCAACCTATTCAAGACTCTGAAATCTGAGTTGATACATAGGTACCTACCTAAATACTGAATATGCTTACTTTTGAAGCAACTACGTGGGTACCTATTTAAAAATTAGGTTCATTTATTTTTCTAAATGTTTATGAACTTAGATGGGTAAGTACTTACAGCAAAAAATAGTGATATCCCCCAAAAAAAACACTTCGTGTTAAAAAATTAACGTCAAGAGTTACCCTCCACAAAAAAGTACTGATATAAAAAAAAGACGTCAATGTGGGACCTCCCTTCTACATTAGCTCTTCTAAAGAAAATAATAATTTTCCATCACTCCTACATCAATTTACCTTGCTGTTGAACCATTGATCCCGGATTACGAAACCTAGATCTTGACCGCAGTGTACATCAATTTATCTTGCTGTTGAACCATTGATCCCGGATTACGAAACCTAGATCTTGACCGCAGTGAAACGTGTTTTGGCACTAAAAACTGACCATCGAAAATTTGACCCGATTACATTACTTTCCTTCCTTTAGGATAAGGAAAGTAAAAAGTGCAGGTTTTATGATGATTATGAACCTGGGCTCTCTTACATAAACCTCGTAGGTACTATTGATACAGAGATTAGTTGACCAGCATATTTATATGTAATTCCACAATCCCCACAATGGAATGTACCCTTGTATCTATGTGCTAATATTTTAACCCATATTTTGGGGCTTTTTGCCCCTACACCTAGGCCTCAGAGCGTAAAATTATACTAACCTCTACTCGTAGGTATTTGAGAGATGACTTTCGAGCTCTGGCCTTCCCCTACTTTGGTGCTTGCTGTAATCCAGAACTGGTATTCTACATGCTCGTTGAGATTTTTAACTTCATAACTTAAATGTTGAGACATGAGGGAAGTCTTCTTATGTGCCAATTCTTCCCGACCTGTCATCGTTCTGTAAGCAAAAAAGTCAATACCTGATGTGCAGAGTTTTTTGAAATTTTCGAGAAAGTACGATATTTATCTAAAAAGTGCCACTTCTAATATCTAGGGGCGTAATATGTAATATGGTTTTTGGCTCAACCACTGAGACAGCCACGTGCCCTTTCCTCAAACAATTCCAAGCCTAGCTCTTCAAGAGATAAGAGGGGTAGGTATCTTATAGGACTCAATCGACAAAGGGGCTCAACCACTTTTTTTTCTTCGCTGATAAAGGAAGTTCGAAACACGCTGATTTCAATAGAAATGCTTAAAATTTCATTTGAGGCTTCCTAAGAGGAGAAATCTTCGTTTGAAATTTTCGAATTTTGAAACGCACAAAATTTTCGCGGGCAGCCATTTTTTCGTGATGACGTCAGTTCATGCGAGGTCGTAAACCATGGCTGCTTCAACGTTATTTTTTTGCGACCTTTGAGGGGGATTTAGGGACCGTTTGGATGTTTTTGAGTGCGCCAATGCACTTTTTGGGTACTTTTACATCGGAATAGGACTCTACCTCGAAAAAAATTGTCATTTGGTTGAGCCCCATTGATATGTTTCGCGGGCAGCGCATTTTTTCGATGATGACGGGGTCGTGCATGCGTCAGTTCCGTGCGTGACGTCCGTTCATGCGTAAACATGTGCTGTTTCAACGTTATTGTGTTTTGACGACCCTTTTAAGCGCATTTAGGGATTGTAGGACCGTTTCGTGGATGGTTTTTGAGTGTGCCAATGGCACTGTTTGGGTACCTTTGTTACATCAGAATAGGAGCTTCCTATCTCGAAGAAAAATTGTCATTTGGCTTGAGCCCCATTCCTCATGAATTTCAATATTTACCTCATATGAAAGAAGAAAAAATAAAAAAATACACCGCAAAATTTCCAGTTACGTTATGTACTGTCTCGTAGATATATGCGCACAGTTTTAACGCGATTCTCAGGAGAATCTGTACCGAGAGGGTATGTGCCTTCATCAAGATGACTTGGAGGTTCCAGGTTACTTCCAACATCAGTATAACTGTCATACATAAACTTCACAACATTATTCACGGTATAACTCTCACACTTCACGGGATAACTCTCAAACTTACTTCACGGGATAACTCTCACACATAACTCTCAAACTTACTTCACGGGATAACTCTCACACATAACTCTCAAACTTACTTCACGGGATAACTCTCACACATAACTCTCAAACTTACTTCACGGGATAACTCTCACACATAACTCTCAAACTTACTTCACGGGATAACTCTCACACATAACTCTCAAACTTACTTCACGGGATAACTCTCACACATAACTCTCAAACTTACTTCACGGGATAACTCTCACACTTATTCCTTCTCTATGTCCCTTGATCGAAATTTGTTTTATTTTACCCACTAGTATTATGATTCCTAGACATCTTATTACTCACTTGTAAAGGTCTCACTACACTAGGTAGTAGATGATTAGGAGGTACTGGTAACTTAGTTCTGAGGTTTCTCGAGAACAATAACTGGGAAGGAGACCACGGTAAATCTGCCACAGGAGAGTTCCTGTAATTGAGCAAGTACAAATTTATGTCCTTACCTTCAGAAGTACATTTCTGGAGCATATCTTTCACAATTTTCACAGCCTTTCCCACCAAAACTCGATCCTGGGAATAAGAACTTACCGAAGTGATATTGAAATTCCATTCATTAGCAAATTGACGTATTTCATAACTCAGAAAGAAATACCTATCACAGATCACTTCTGCAGGAATACCATGGACACAAAAAATTCTCTTCAGACAACTAATTACCTCAGTGCTCCTCTTGGTCAACATCTTCCTAATCTCAATCCATCTCGAATAGTAGTCGATCAAGACCAGATAATCTGTTCCTGCCCAATGATCTATTTCTATACCAACCTTATAGAATGGAATATTTTGCATTTCTTGACTAACGCTACTAACACTCCCCTTATTGATATTCACAGTATCAACATTCAAAACATAATACTCATCATCACTACTTTCACGATTATCCATCGCATTCACTTCTCTATTCAACAATACTTTATCACATACTTTGGAAAAATGTCCTCTCTCCCCACATGCATTACACTGTCTATTTCTCGCTGGACACACGACATTACCACCATGAAACCACCTACACTTCTCACACCTCCCATCAAATCGTGACCTGAATTGTCTTCCGTAACCTTGAGGAGACCTTGGAGGAGACACCCTTGAATCCTCACAGCCTCCTGATGTTGATGTCTTGACTGAATCATGTTAGGTTGAATTATTTTTTACATGAGAATCCTCAATTCTGCGATATACGGTAGGTATATCCTACTACGAGTAATAGATCCGCCCCGGGCGGGAATCGAACCCGCGGCCTAGCGCTTACAAGGCAGACGCACTACCAACTAAGCTAACTAGGCTGGCAGGAAAAATATTAAAGTTTTCTTTAAAATAGGTAGGTAGCTTCTTTTTTAACAGGTTATTCCACTTAACAGAAAATTCATGTATTTCTCCTGTTTAGAGGAAAAAGAGTTTTTTTTTAGTAAATTCTGTAAACACACCACTGACTAGGTCCCTCCCTCTCTCTCTGCCCCCCTCTCTCACTTCAACCGAGATATTTTGCCTTTTTTATGGGCTAAACCTTTTCTAGTTTTTATGTAAATAAGTTTCACCTCACCGATATCGTAAAAGTTACGGCCGTTCGGAATAGGCATTTTACATTGTTATATGCTTATTTATGTCATGAAGAGAAAGAGAGAAGTTCAGCTCTTGTTTGGAAAGCGTTCAAAATCGTTCTCAAACATCCCCCCCCCCTCCCATCCTCCCCAATTTATTCATATAAACTATAGGGGGGGAAATTCGATTTGAAAAAGAGCAAGAAAAAGATTGTATAAAAGGAGAGTTTATGTTGGAGGGAGGAGGACGGAGAGAGGGGTTAAGTTATACTGGGGCACAATAATGGCGCACGGCCACAGAGGATAGCCACAGGGGAAGAGGAAGGGCAAGGAGAAGTGAACGATGAGGCATACGAATTGGACCTGAAAGAAAATAGAAAATTACAAATTACCCAAATAATACTAAGGTCATACAATCATAAGAATCATGTTTGTATTCATGCTTGAACATAATAGGTTTGAAAAGGACCTGTCCCACTAAATTAGTAGTTCGCAATATTAGAGTTTTTGCACCGCTAACTTACGTGACGATAACCGAAACGTAAGTTGTGCAGAAACGACTTTTCGTCAAATTACGTTGAAGAGTTCAGTTAACGAAAAGCTAATTTTGGTTGTAAAAACTCGCTATTTTCGAGAGCCCTTTTGCAGAAAACGGTTCCAAATTTCCTATTAATGATAGCAGATATGTTTTCAAGCCCTTTGCAGCAGCAAGGTGGGGTACTGAAATTACGATTTTACTTTTCTTAGGGATGATTTTCTTGTTTCTCGTACGCTGGGAATTAGTACCGGACAAAATGAACACTCAAAGTGAAGTCATACACAAAAAGCTCACCCTGAGGTTTAGGTGTAAGGGCAAATAATTCTAAAGAAAGGGGTAAGTTTCTACGAAGTGAACACTCTGATTTGCATCTATTACTCACCATTTGCAATTGTGTGATGTACCTCTTCCATTTAGCCTCGGTGAATTTCTTATCCAAAGCGGACAGGAGGTAATAGGTGTACATGATGGCGTGAACGAAGGAGTTGACAGCACCCCCCGGGCGGGAATCGAACCCGCGGCCCAGCGCTTACAAGGCAGACGCACTACCAACTAAGCTAACTAGGCTGGCTCAAAAGAGTTTTATTTAGCAAAATGAATCGTATTTCATGAACGCCACCCATCGACACATTGAAGCTGAGAAGGAAGACAGGATAGGAGAAAGCCAGCCGTTCCGAGAACGAACATTATCCCATCAGGATAAAATCCGCCCCGGGCGGGGATCGAGCCCACGGCCTAGCGCTTACAAGGCAGATGCACTACCAACTAACCTAACTAGGCTGGCTAAAATTTATTGGATGAAATTTGAAGAGTGAAAATAAATTTCATGAAAGAAACTTGAAGCCATCGAAATGTGATAATTGTACCTATTGGGGAAGAGTGATGAGGATCCTCCGGAAGTACCTTACCACCTTACCTAGTCCTACAAAATAGTTTAGTAGAACAAAATTATTACCTATGATGATGATTAAAGTATTACCTACCTTGTGTATAGATTGTACTTGGTGATAACACCATTTGGTTCTTTGGGGGCCAGCCACGTCACTAGTAAACTTTCAGGGGAACTGACCACAGCTTTGATGTCCTCAGGACTTCCTGGTGCTGAAAACGGGATTGTTTTGTAAATTTCGACTTTGCTATGACTGGTTTTTGTCTAGTTATATTACTTACACGTCAGTCTACTTAGTTTGGAGGATAGCACGCCTGACTTGTAAGCGCTAAATCGCGGGTTCGATTACCACAGAGGGCGAGCATTATCGAACGCACACGAATTTCCTCCCGTCTCTATATTTAGTCAGGTAGAAGATATTGATAGATTCTGACGTAACTTTGTGAAGATTCATCTTGAAAAGCATCTAAAAGCTATTGTGTTCTTCTTTTCAGGTAGAAGATATCAAATTTCCTCCCGAACTATGTATTACCAATCTAACCAATTAATAGGTAGGTATTTAGGTAAGCAAAAGCAACAATATGAAGAAAATCTAACGCTTCTGAACACTCAGAATGGGGTCATACAATCTTATATTATAAAATCAAGATCCATTCACTCATTCACATTTCATATTCACACACTGATTGCTCTATATCAAGAATCACAACACCTAGAAAGCTGAAATTTGGTAGGAATATTCCTTTTATGGTCTAGGTGTGCAATAAGAAAGGATTTTGCGAAAATAATTTAATAAATACAGGGTATTGTTTTGTACAAAGCTGAGGTCAATTATGATTTCTCAATTTTTAGCCTCAAGATTACACGATTTCGTCAGAAAAGACTCCCATTTGAATGTAATTTAAAGTACAACTGTTGTAAAGTGTTCTATTGAAACCTTTTGGAAATTGGAATGTTTATCGTCAGTACTCAGTTACCATCTTCTGATGTCTGACAGTAGATAGGTTCACTATAAACACCTTCACCAACTCTCGTCATAGCCAGCACTTGTATACTGTAGTTGGTGTACTTGTGTAAGTTTGATAGCAACAAAGTGAGAGAACTTGTCTTCTTCGCATCAAAATCATCGAAACCTGAGGATCAAAACATTAAAAACCAAGTATGAGTTTCTTAATAAATCCAGAGCTACTGCAGTGTATGTATGTGTGTGTGTGTTTGTGTTTAGCCCCCACCCCCCAAAAAAAATTGTCCTGGGTAAAAATCGGAAATGCCGTTTTTTTTAACCCATTTTTCCGATTTGTCCCGTAAAGGCGAAAAAAAAAGTTGGCAACCCTAATTATTACCTTCGTCTTGGGAATCATATTGTAACTTGTATGCTTGGAGTATTCCGTTGCAGTGTTGAATGGGAGGAGGTTTCCAAGAAACTTGTAACGAGTGAGGACTGGAACTAGGTGCTACACATCTGATGTCTTCTGGAGGCCAACTTGGAACTGAAATAACAACCAGAGTAAACTTTTTCCAACAACTACTCGTATCTTTTTTTCCAATGATAATATTATGTATAATATATTATCTTCTACTTTAACGGCGAGTCCACAACGGGGACCATAGACCATAATATGAAATCTATATTATAAAATTGTATATTTGTCTGTATGTTAGGCTCAATCCCGGAATTCGCTCAATAAGCGAAAAAATAGCTCACTCCGCGGAGTGGAAAACACGGAATGCCCGACCTCGGATTGTGCGTTTTGAAAAAAATGTTCAAAATCCGATCTAATGGTATTATATCGTTGCCCTTATTAACAAATTTTGCGTCAGTCCGTTTTTTCTCTCTTTTTACTTTCCTTATCCTATATTTTTGAACGGATGAATTAAGAAACCTGAAATTTTGTATTTGCTTGTACATGTCTTGCTGATGGGCGAAGCCTGGTAGAGTCCTCTTCTCTACTTAGTAATGGAAGCATTATACCTCCTCCCCGGGTGATGCGGAAGTGAAGGCCTAGCCAAGAGTTGTACAATACATCCACGAAGTGCAAGACGGGAACTCTTTGGAAAGGCAGCCGGTCCTGACAGAATAGGAAGTCTCATTATGCCAACAGTTTTAGGTAGGTATGTACATAAATGGAACTGCTATTTGATAAGTAGGTAAGTGCTCACAAGAAAAGATACCAAGGAATTGGACAATGGACCGAAGAAAACCGTATGGTCCTGTGTTTAAAAAAAGGAGGGAGATCCAATGCAATGCGGTAACTATAGGGGAATTGCCTTGCTCAGTGTTACGTACAAAATCTTGAGCATGTTGCTCTTACAGCTGCTTACACCATTCACAGAAAGTCTTATGGGACCAGAGCAAGCTGGTTTTAGGAAAAACAGATCGACGGTTGACCAAAAGCACACACTAAAGCAAATTCTATCCAAATAATGCTATGAATTTAACAAAGAATCACTGCCTGTTCGTCGACTTTCGAAAAGCTTACGACAGCATAGTAAAAGGTGAAGTCTGGAAAGAAATGAACTGCCAGAATATACCCAAAAAGCTGATTAATCTCATCAAAGCATGCATGACAACAGCCCACTGCAAAGTAAGAGTAAACGGCCAGCTTTCAGACACGTTTGAAGTGAGAACATCGCAGGCTTGAAAAAAGGAGACTGCCTCTCACCGATCCTATTCAACATCGTACTAGAAAGAGCAATAAGAAGAGTAAAAACAATGAACACGGGAATAGAGATCGGAAGAAAGGTGAACATCCTGGCCTATGCGGATGATATAATGAAATTTTGATATCGGACTCAAATCACTAGTAAGATCCTTAACTGAAGAAACAACCCCAGTAGGATTAGTCATCAATGTGGAAAAGACAAAATACATACATTTTACACGCGGCGCTAATATTCAACCTGGAATGCTGGAATCGATGGAAAAAAACTATGAAAAAGTGGACAACTTCAAATACTTGGGAGCCAATATAGACAGCAAGAACAGAACAGAAGAAAAAGAAGAAGAAGTATACGCACGAATAATGTCTGGAAACAGGACCAAATTTGCACTGAAAAAAATGTTGTCATCTAAACTTTTATTACAT
The DNA here is from genome assembly GCF_000475195.1 of Diaphorina citri. Classification (NCBI taxonomy): domain Eukaryota; kingdom Metazoa; phylum Arthropoda; class Insecta; order Hemiptera; family Psyllidae; genus Diaphorina; species Diaphorina citri. The sequence goes on along the minus strand of NW_007379655.1, from coordinate 15,713 downwards.
ACCAGCAAAGTACGTATGGTACAAAACATTAATCTTACCTGTTGTCCTATATGGTGCGGAGACATGGACGCCCACCAAAAAACTTGAGAACAAACTAAAAGTGTTTGAAAACAGTGTTCTACGCCAGATCTTCGGATCAATCAACGAAAACGGAGAATGGAGGCGAAGGAAAAACAGGGAACCGAGAGCCTTATATGACAACCCAGACATAGTGACAACAATCAAAAAGAGACGGCTCCAATGGTATGGTCACGTTATGCGATGTAGCAACGAACTCGCTAGAGATATTGGTTGGAGAGGTGCAAGGCAGAAGACTCCCAGGCAGACTCAGAATCAGATGGATTGACTCAGTCAACGAGGTCATGCAAAGCACAGGTCTACGGGAGGCAGATTGGGAACACAGGATGTCGTATTGTGACTTACCAGTATGGTAGTTAATTGAAGACTCACTGTTTCCAGTATCTCCTCAGGCCAGCTACTTTCAATATTAAACTCATAAGTCAACTCCACACAGGCCGTGATCCCACATCTCCCTCACAAGTTCAACCTCTTGAGTGTATGATTTCAATATTAAACTCATAAGTCAACACCACACAGGCCGTGATCCCACATCTCCCTCACAAGTTCAACCTCTTTGGGGGGGGAGGGGGGGGGGGGGGGAGCTAAATACGGTCCTGGAAGGTGGTATTATTGGTAGTTATTAGTTATACGTAGGTACTAGGTATGTACCTTCAGCAAACACTCGTATCATATAACGAGTAGCAGGTTTTAGATCTTCTAGAAGACAACCACGCAGCTGCCCATTCAGTTCTACTTGCTTCCAGGATCCTGAAACTGAACAGAGAAATGTAATAATTAAAAAGATTATAATATATAAAGTAATTTAGACACTCAAAGGCAGAGCGGACCAAGTCCAAAAATCTGGTGTGAACATCACACGACTTTCCTTATCCTATTGAATGATGCTTATTTGAGTGTTCTTTTACAATATCTCTAACCGTTTTGTGGCTATAGCTGAAAACCGCCAAAAAACGGTCGAAATCTGTCCAAAAGCGGTCAAAATACCGCCAAGCGTAGCAGCCATCTCAACCAAACGTTTTGTGTTGCATCCTTGTCACATTTGTGAACTACATAGGTACCAAATTTCAAGTCTCTAGCTTATACCGTTCCCGAGATATTGTTAAATTACGCCAAAAAGGGGTAAAATGCCGCCAACCATTGCACCGGTCGTAACCAAAAGTTTAGTGTCGCATCCTTGTCACATTCCCGAGATATTGTTAAATTACACCAAAAACCGCCAAAAAGCGGTAAAATGCCGCCAACCGTTGCACCGATCTTAACCAAAAGTTTCTAGTCGCATCCTTGTCACATTTTACAGCTGCATACCAAATTTCAAGTTTCTAGCTCTTACCGTTCTCGAGATATTTTGTTTACAGACAGACGCACACACACACACGGACCAATGGCTGAAACTTTGGATTTAGGCTCTAGGGACCTCAAAACTTTTCTCTATCAAATTCAAGGTATAATATATTATAAAAATTAGTGTACACATTCTCACTACTTGGCATGATTTCATCTTCTCCCTCTGTCATACTCATATAATCATCTAAACTTTCTTCTAAACTTTCATCCATTTGGAGGAGGAAGCTTGTCGAGGCAATGGATCAAATCCGGTCTGATAATCATCTAAACTTTCTTCTAAACTTTCATCCATTTGGAGGAGGAAGCTTGTCGAGGCAATGGATCAAATCCGGTCTGAGATGCCTAGGCTAGGGACCTCAAAACGTGTTTTGACACTAAAAACTGACTATCGAAAATTTGACCCGATTACATTACTTTCCTTCCTCTGAGATGCCAGATGCCACGGCAGTAAGTAAGTAACTAAGTAAGTAAGAAATTTTGTATATGAGCCTATATTTACCTCTAATTTCTTATAGGATATGTAAAAGTTAAGGACTTTTTTAGGGTATGCCCGAGGGGGCCAACTTTAAAATCTCAAATGAGAACCCCCTACTTTTAATACCCCCCATATTAAAGGTAAAAAAAAACGTAGTACTTGAGTACAAGTTTGAGCTCGATCCGATAACCAGGGCCGGAGTTATGGCTTATTCAAAGTAGGACCTTTTTGAAGCACAAATCACCAATCGATATGAATTTCCCATTTTTGGTGCTTCCCCTATTGGCGGGAGAACATTAAAAAAATGAACATTTGAATAGGCCATAACTCCGGCCCTGGTTATCGGATCGAGCTCAAACTTGTACCAAAGAACTACGTTATTTAAGGTCTTTAGGGGTTTTCATTTAAGATTTGAAAGTTGGCCCCCCTGGGGCCCACCCTGAAAAAGTCGCAAAACTTTTACTAAGAAACTGGAGGTAAATATAGGCTCATATACAAAATTTCAGGTTTCTAAATTCATCAGCTCAAAAATGAAGGTGGGGGGGACTTTATGAATGCACTGTAAATGTAGAATTATTTATTGATACAGAGTGATATTTAAGTCCAAGCATGCAGTAAGTACATATTGGTTAGCTCAGTAAATATTATGCGGAGTAATTACCATCTTCCAAGGTTTGCGCTGTTACAGGTTCAGAGAGAGGTCCAGGGCCCACTTGGTTCACTGCCTGGACTACAATAGAGTATCGCGTGAACTTTGCCAGATCTGTGATGAGATACTCAGCTCCTTCCTCTGCCCCATCTCCAACCAGTCCCGTCATATTGTATGCTCCTGCCCCTGAGTTTACACTGTAAGAGAGTATACAGCACACTGTACTCACTGTAGTCTTTGGTCTACCGAGAGTATACAGCACTCTATAAAGGCCCATTCCCAATATTGTCGTTCGAAAAAAATCGTGCCTTGCGTAATGGGAACACTCTCAATTACGTTGCCTACAATGCCTACAGGCCATTCGAAAAGAGAGAGAGAGAGAGAGAGAGAGAGAGAGAGAGAGAGAAAAAAAGTCGAATGAAACTCACGACAATTGGGAACGGACGAACTTGGTAGACTCCGTAAGTCTCGCGAGACCAAGTCTTCAAATCTAGCGAAAAAGTACAGTGAACTGGCACCTTTATATATTGTATAGTTATATATAGGTACTACCTATAGAAGAATCGATAGTAATTCTGAATGGACCTTAAAGTGAAAGAAGAAAAAATGAGGAACTAGGGATTTTTTTCTTTTTCTTCTACGACTTTTAGATCCCGAGATAAATCGATTTGAAAAATATCGGTACCTCCCGTACGCCATGAAGTCACATCAACTTCCCCAAACAAGTTCGCTCGCAGGCGATTCCATAAATTCCACCAATATAATTGTAATAAAAATTAAAAAATTACTTTCATTACTAGTATAGCTCCGCTATACTGCAGTAATAGAAAGTAATAAATAAAGAAATTGACAATTGGTGATTCTCATGATTTTTTTTTATTATCTCAGAAAAACAAAGAATCAGTACTGGATTGATAATTTCACGAATTATTTACATTAAAAGAACACAGAGAAACAGAGAACGATGCGATACGTGTAACAGAGTATTCAATTAAGTTAATAACTAACTAAAAATAGTAATAATATATGTATGTAGTGAGTTTCGAGTTAACATTTAGTGAAATATGTATTATTACTTTATATAACCGCCAAAAATATATCGATACATATACCTACCTACATATGTTTGGCTTCGATATATCCGTGAAAAACAAGCTGGGCCCGTCCCTTCGGAAATTTTTTAGCCCGTAGTTTATTCGATCGTATAGTTAAAGAAAATCAGTACCTATGTGTCTACCTAATTTGTTTAATATTCACTTTATTATTCATTATTATTATTAAGTTATTAAGGAGCGCGGTAGCGCTCCGTCCCGCCAAGTCAAGAAAGTTTGACCGCGCTACCAGAGATATTATACGCGACACAGGGAAAGTAGCCGTTTTCAGGTAGTTGTAGGGGGACAACTACAAATGATGGAAGAAAACGGATTGCGTGTGTGTGTTCGGGCATGAAAGTAGACCACGTTGAAAAAAAAATTCATCAAAATCGAACAACTACAAATGATGGAAGAAAACGGATTGCGTGTGTGTGTTGGGGCATGAAAGTAGACCAAGTTGAAAAAAAATGTCATCAAAATCGGTTAAGTTTAGCCGGTCCATTCTTCTTCTTCTTCTTGCTTGTAATATTTTAGCTTCCAGTCATAGGGCAGAACCCCAAGTTACACTATACTATCTCAATATTGTTTATATATCGGATGATTACTATGATCATACCGTCAAGTATCATGAACTAGTTCACTTTATTTCTACCTACTGTTATGAACCTACGGCATTTTTACCATGTACCTGTGCTATAAAAATCATACTCTCCGAAAATTTTCTTTCTGCAATAGCATCATTGTTAATTACCTCTCAATCTAGTCTTCACAAAAGTACTAATTTAAATCTAAATTTTCCTTCTTACCTGGCTCGTACTTCACCCATTAATAATATTGTACCTTTTCATAATGCAGCATGTTTCTTCTGTCCAATATTAGGGAGCGAAGAGGTCCTGACTACCTACCGTGGTGCTAATCGTAGTAGTATGTTACCTGGTGCTGCCTATCTCATTCATGATTTAAATCTACCTGAATTCATAGCAGAATCACAACTTACCATAACACCTCTAACATGTCATGAACCCTCTGCTTCCTATGCTGCTTCTTGTTCTCGTTCTGCTTCTGCTTTTTATTCTTCTTCTTCTTCTTCCCTTTCACCTTCATTCCCTTCCCCCTCTTTCTCTTCTGCTTCTTCGTCTCTTTCTTTTATCCCTCCTTCCTTTTTCTCCACCTCTTCTTCTTCTTCTTCTTCTGGGAATTCACCCCTTACCTTTTCTCCCTCCTCGTCACCTATCCCTTTTTCTTCTTCTTCTCCTCCTTTTATACCTCCCTATTCAAACCCTCAAATAAATGCTCAAAATAATAATAATATTCGACCGACTAAGGAAAGTCCTGTTTCTATCAATTCTACTCTTTCTCCTTTAGCTCAACTCTTTTACCCACGTAAAAATCAACACTCAAACTGTTCTCCTTCTTCTTCCCCTCATCCTTCTCCTTCTTCGTCTGCGTTTCCTTTCTCCAAAGGGGTTATCTGATAAGTTGTCTGATATTAGAATCAAATGTTATCTGATAAGAAAGGGGGTAGACCTAATAAGTACTTAAGAAAGGGGGTAGACCTAATAAGTACTTTTCATCATCATGGAGTTCCTCTTATGTGTGCGTGTGTGATAATCTCTCTGTGAACGTGATGTTGATAGTAGCATTATCTGTTGGATTCAGATTTAAATTAAACTATGTTATCTTTGTAATAATCAATTAACGGAAAAAAAAAATCGAGCCCTAGTACCTATCTAGCTATGTATGTACCAACTCGAATTGTGAATATTTAAATACAACACCTTATACCTTATACAGATCGACAAAAGCCATACTCGAACGTAAGTTGTGATTAAGTACCTATACAACTTTAATTATAAGGATCAATACAAATTTTACAATACCTGCTGGTTTCTATGAAGCCCAAGTTATATCCTTGGACATCTCCATTGCGTAATTCCTGCACAGGAGGAGACCACGTGACTAGGAGTTGAGTGGAAGAGACAGCCCTGGCAACAACGTTGAGAGGGGGTCCTGCAGGCTGCTGAGGCTCTGTTATAACTACTAAAGGTTCACTGGGTAAACTTCTACCTGCACGACCTAGAAATGAAAATGATAAAATAATGTAGACAGCAAATTACGTCGCACCTATGTACGAGAGACAATAATCACTACACTAAGTACCTACCTACTAGTTTTCTATTTTTTGTGGGCACTTGATTGATTTTGGGAGGAACGACTTGGCGGGGTCTTTTTTATGCCACGAAGTGGTATTTTTTGGGGGGATTACTTATTATAGTAGGTTGGTAATAGGTGTTTGGCCAGATGATTTAATACAATAAAGTTCAGTTTGCATTCTGGAAATCTGTGTCTCCGTTTCTTAAACATGGCGCAGTCGGTAGAATTTTCTTTCGTGGCGCAGGATTCGCTTTGTAAATTGAAAAATACTGAAGAGGAATGCTGTGTATATGAGCCAGTTTAAGTGTGAAAGTCCTGTGAATGACGTGAATGATTATGTACTGAGTGAGGACGATCTTTGGACTTACAAAAAAAAAAAAAAAAAAGCATGTGTTGGCCAGATGATTTATTACAATAAAGTTCAGTTTGCATTCTGGAAATCTGTGTCTCCGTTTCTTAAACAATAGGTACGCTATGTTGTTGTTGTAGCAGCAGGCAGCGAGTCATCAAATTTCCACGGTATGTTCTTCTCTGAGGTCCAAGGCCAGGAATAAGGCAACATCTTTTGGTTTATCCCAAAGGTCTCGTACTGTCAATGTAGTTGGGTGAGCTGGGCAATGGTCCATCCCACCCCAAAAAAGATTAGAAATCAATTTTGTACCCCGCCTTTTATTCACTTCATAGTACCTACCTTAAATACATATAAAACCGTCGAGAAAAAAACTTTGGGAATTTTTTCCTGAAAACATTACTTTTTGAACTCATCTTATTGGACTAATAGGATTTCCTATAGTTATGATGGTTTCTGGAAAACAGGAGGAAGAGAGACATAAATTGAAAATGAATAGGAGAGGAGAAGCCAGAGTTAGGGAACATTGCTTAATAATGGACACAGGTATTTTGTCCGATCCCGGACCTTTGTTTAGTTTAAGTTGCTTTATATAGCTTTCACAACATCAGCTCGGTTAAATTCAAACATTTCAAGTGTGGACGGGATAGACATTGTTTAAAGCATTGTAGAGACGTCAAGAAGACATTTTTTGTGTTCTGTGGGGAAATGAAAGTGCCATCACCAGAGTGAAGGAACATTGATTTACTTACCATCTGAGCCTGCTTTATGTTGGACGATAAAATGACTGACTTCAGCTGAGTTTACACTAGCGTGATGCCATTGTACATTGATAGCTCTACTGGTTACAAGGACTGTTTTCAAATCACTACTAGCCTGACAGAAGTAACTTACCTTGTACAAGGAGCTGTACCAGTTGCTGATCTTTCCCATAGACATTACTAGCCTGACAGAAGTAAGCACCCCCATCTCCTGGCTCTGTACCTGATATGGTCAACTCAGCCTTTACACCATCCTCTCCCACACTCTCCTGTAGGAAATAACAATAATAATTACTGGCCTGAGGATTCTGCTTGAATCTTGCCCAGATTTCAATGTTCCTGACAGTAGATGTAGGTACGTAGGTATTATTGCTGTGTTGAAGTTTAAAATAATAATAGGTATGTCTCACACTCGGCTACTCATTCAAAAATTCAAATCAGAAGTAAGTTCAACAAATCACTCACAACTTAAATATTTGCATGTCTACAATAAGAGTACCTATAGGTACCTACATTCAAATTAAGGAGCGCGGTAGCGCTCCGCCCCGCCAAGTCAAGAAAGTTTGATCGCTCTACTAGAGATATTATACGCGATAGGGAAAGTACGAAGTTTAGTGGCCAAGTGCGCATCATATGGCGTTGGTATTTTTCGTGTACCTTTCAAGGTAAATTTTGACCCCGAGGCCTTTTTGGTCTTTCTGAAAGGCCGAAAGCCCACACAAATGTTTTCTTACGATACATATTTGGAATCAGGACATCAAGCCGGATCGAATGGCGTCGGAATTTTTCGTGTACCTTTCAACGCAAATTTTGTCCCGAAATGGCCTTTTTCAAAGGCTTCTTAAAGGCTGAAAGCCCACAAAAAAGTTTTCTCACGTAGAGGTTTTGAGTTTAGGGGCCAAGTGTGCATCTTCTGGCGTTGGAATTATTTGTGTACCTTTCCACGTAAATTTCGGCCCAATTTCGATTTTCCGGACGGCCGTAGCCGCCAAACGCCCCCGGTCCGAGATGTAAGAAATGGGTTTTCTATTTGTTCTCGACTTGGCGCACCACATGTAATGGTCAAAAATTTTGTACCTTTTCACGTGAGTTTTCCGACCTCAGCTCCCGGTCTATTATTGTTCTAATGATTGAAATTTGACATTTAGTTCTCAACCCACCCAAAACTTGAGCATAACTCCGTTCGGGGACCATATGAGGCAGCGTTGTTCTAATGATTGAAATTTGACATTTAGTTCTCAACCCACCCAAAACTTGAGCATAACTCCGTTCGGGGACCATATGAGGCAGCGTCGGCATTAACTAT
>NW_007379655.1:0-2500 GCF_000475195.1 Diaphorina citri | reverse complement strand
ACACACACACACACACACACACACACACACACACACACACACACACACACACACACACACACACACACACACACACACACACACACACACACACACACACACACACACACACACACACACACACACACACACACACACACACACACACACACACACACACACACACACACACACACACACACACACACACACACACACACACACACACACACACACACACACACACACACACACACACACACACACACACACACACACACACACACACACACACACACACACACACACACACACACACACACACACACACACACACACACACACACACACACACACACACACACACACACACACACACACACACACACACACACACACACACACACACACACACACACACACACACACACACACACACACACACACACACACACACACACACACACACACACACACACACACACACACACACACACACACACACACACACACACACACACACACACACACACACACACACACACACACACACACACACACACACACACACACACACACACACACACACACACACACACACACACACACACACACACACACACACACACACACACACACACACACACACACACACACACACACACACACACACACACACACACACACACACACACACACACACACACACACACACACACACACACACACACACACACACACACACACACACACACACACACACACACACACACACACACACACACACACACACACACACACACACACACACACACACACACACACACACACACACACACACACACACACACACACACACACACACACACACACACACACACACACACACACACACACACACACACACACACACACACACACACACACACACACACACACACACACACACACACACACACACACACACACACACACACACACACACACACACACACACACACACACACACACACACACACACACACACACACACACACACACACACACACACACACACACACACACACACACACACACACACACACACACACACACACACACACACACACACACACACACACACACACACACACACACACACACACACACACACACACACACACACACACCCACCCCAAAAAAGATTAGAGATCAATTTTGTACCCCGCCTTTTATTCACTTCATAATTTGTGTCCTCCTACTTCACGTAGTAGGTACCTACCTTTCTTTCCCCTCATTGCACTCCTCTTTCTCTAATATTACTTTTGCTTCACTGCATTGGCGGCGTGCCACCTACCTTTCTTTACCCTCATTGCACTCGTCTTTCCTCTAATCTCACTTCTGCTTCACTGCATTGGCGGCGTGCAATGCTTTAAAAATAAATCGATGGCCCGCCGCCAATGCAGTGAAGCAGAAGTGAGATTAGAGGAAAGAGGAGTGCAATGGGGGTAAAGAAAGGTAGGTGGCACGCCGCCAATGCAGTGAAGCAGAAGTAATATTAGAGGAAAGAGGAGTGCAATGAGGGGAAAGAAAGGTAGGTACTACGTGAAGTAGGAGGACACAAATTATGAAGTGAATAAAAGGCGGGGTACAAAATTGATTTCTAATCTTTTTTGGGGTGGGATGGATTTTTGTTTATTTTTTGTGGGCACTTGATTGATTTTGGGAGGAACGACTTGGCGGGGTCTTTTTTATGCCACGAAGTGGTATTTTTTGGGGGGATTACTTATTATAGTAGGTTGGTAATAGGTGTTTGGCCAGATGATTTAATACAATAAAGTTCAGTTTGCATTCTGGAAATCTGTGTCTCCGTTTCTTAAACATGGCGCAGTCGGTAGAATTTTCTTTCGTGGCGCAGGATTCGCTTTGTAAATTGAAAAATACTGAAGAGGAATGCTGTGTATATGAGCCAGTTTAAGTGTGAAAGTCCTGTGAATGACGTGAATGATTATGTACTGAGTGAGGACGATCTTTGGACTTACAAAAAAAAAAAAAAAAAGCATGTGTTGGCCAGATGATTTATTACAATAAAGTTCAGTTTGCATTCTGGAAATCTGTGTCTCCGTTTCTTAAACAATAGGTACGCTATGTTGTTGTTGTAGCAGCAGGCAGCGAGTCATCAAATTTCCACGGTATGTTCTTCTCTGAGGTCCAAGGCCAGGAATAAGGCAACATCTTTTGGTTTATCCCAAAGGTCTCGTACTGTCAATGTAGTTGGGTGAGCTGGGCAATGGAACAGATGATGCACATCGTGAGGTCCTGTGTTGCATTGGTTGCACTTGTCTTGGATGTTGGGATCAAGTCTATGCATATAATGATTAAGCATAGGTATACGCTATAAAAGTTGCCTGTGAGAACTTACCTCGTACAAGTTAACTTACCTCGTACAAGGAGCTGTACCAGTTGATCTTTCCCATAGACATTACTAGCCTGACAGAAGTAACTTACCTTGTACAAGGAGCTGTACCAGTTGCTGATCTTT
>NW_007379654.1:50086-50629 GCF_000475195.1 Diaphorina citri | reverse complement strand
ATTGGCGCACTCAAAAACATCCAAAACGGTCCCTAAATCCCCTAAAATGTCGCTAAAAGTTATTATTATTATTATTATTATTATGGGTAATTTTGTTAATGAGAAATATTTATTCACTAAAAATGATTTTGGTTGAGTAAAAACACTTGGCTTTTTGTTTTACGTATATTTTTATTAAATTACAGATGGATCCATTTAATTAATAATTATTATTATAATAATACACTGATGATGGCGTAACGCGTAACAGCCGAAGCAGCATAAAGCCAAGTGTTTTTACTCACCCAAAATCATTTTTAGCGTTTGAATTGTTTTACCAAGTGTGTGTACCAACACCAACAAATAAGTTAATACAAACTTATTCCTTTGATGAAATATTTATTATTAAATTAAGATCAATGGGGCTCAACCAAATGACAATTTTTTTCGAGATAGAGTCATATTCCGATGTAAAGGTACCCAAAAAGTGCATTGGCGCACTCAAAAACATCCAAAACGGTCCCTAAATCCCCTAAAATGTCGCTAAAAGGTCGCAAAAAAAAA
>NW_007379654.1:15787-49159 GCF_000475195.1 Diaphorina citri | reverse complement strand
GAAGAAGAAGGGGAAGAAGAAGAGGAAGGGGAAGAAGAAGAAGGGGAAGAAGAAGAAGAGGAGGAGGAGGAGAAAGAGGAAAAAGAATATGGGGAGGAAGAAAAAGAAGAAGGGGGGAAGAAGAAGAGGAAGAAGAAGGGGAAGAAGAAGAGGAAGGGGAAGAACAAGAAGAAGAAGAGGAGGAGGAGGAGGAGGAGAAAGAGGAAAAAGAATATGGGGAGGAAGAAAAGAAGAAGAAGGGGAAGAAGAAGAGGAAGGGGAAGAAGAAGAAGGGGAAGGAATATGGGGAGGAAGAAAAGAAGAAGAAGGGGAAGAAGAAGAGGAAGGGGAAGAAGAAGAAGGGGAAGAAGAAGAAGAAGAGGAGGAGGAGGAGAAAGAGGAAAAATAATATGGGGAGGAAGAAAAAGAAGAAGAAGAAGAAGAGGAAGAAGAAGGGGAAGAAGAAGAAGAGTGAATATGGATGTTAGGTAGACTGACCGTGAACATGAGTAACCAAGTCACCCTGGAACTCCTCAATGCTGTAAGGAGCAAGATTTAGAAGGTACTCTTTAAGGGTTGATTTAAACATCTCCCTCATTTCCCTGACAGCTGGAGGAAGTTTGTTGTAGAGAGTTATTCCCTGTTTTAGAAAAGACTTGTCCATCAGCATATTTCTCGAAATGAGAATTTGATTTCTATTTCGTGTATCATGCTGATGGACATTTCTGTGTCTAGGAAGTGAGGAGGAGAGTTTATGGATCAGCAGAAGAGTATCCAGGAAGAGTAGATAATTTATGACTTTTGATCAAATGTACCATAGCTAGGTATTGGTTGTATATATTTTATAATGTAACAATTGATTGATCAATAAATCCATTTCAATTTAAAAAAGGTCAACAAATTTTCAATCTTTTGAATGATTGTAATGTAAATAAAACCTGTTCTCTGTCCTTTTTATTACGTAAGGCCTTATAGGTAGTTTCTTTTCTATTTCGATACATGTGAATTGCATTCATACGTAATACGTATGTATATTCGTCTCAGCTTGGGCAAAAGAGTCTGAGTGAGGTCTACAGTTCACAGAACTACGAGTTTATTACATAATATCTAAGACGTTGATATCCAAGACCCTGGTTCCTAGGATGACGATTATGAGAATTGAGATATATGAAAAATGGTCTTACCTTAAGTCGTAAAGTAAATACGCCGGTCGAACCCAGTCCGACGAACCCTCCTGTGTGGAGCTCTCAGGTGCTAGCGAAATGGTTGATGGTTCTCCCACCACTTTGTGGATGCTACTTCAGATTTTAGCTCACTGTATGTATACATTCTGATTCAAATTGTGTTCTTTAATTTTTATTTGTGTACTTTAACTGTGGGACGCACGGTTTAGGAGTTATAAACGAAAAACTGAAAAAAGTGCGAAATTTCGGCCGTTTTTTGGTGGTTTTTCCACCTCCAAAAGTTCTCCCCTCAACTGTCGAGGTCTCAATTTTAGTATTACACTTCTCCCACCATAACTAACGATCTTATGAAAAAAAAAAAAAAAAAATAGTTTACCCTAATTAATGATAAGTCATTGTTAAAATCCTCTATCTGTTAGACCAGTTAGACTATTAGAAACCCGATTTAAAATTTTAAAGAATTGCACGCCGCCAAGGAAATGAAGCAGAAGTAAGATTAGAGGAAAGAGGAGTGCAATGAGGGGAAAGAAATGTAGATAGGTACTGCTGAAAGAGGAGCACACAAATTATGAAGTGAATAAAATGCGAGGTACAAAATTGATTTCTAATCTTTTTTGAGGTGGGATGCCAGTTTTGTAGATTTTTTTGGACACTTGATTTCTTTTGGGGGGAACTACTTGGCGGGGCTTTTTTATGCCACGAAGAGGTATTTTTTGGTTTCACAATAAAATTGAAATTTGTCTGGTACCTACGTATACAAGTAGTCATAAAAAGAAAAAAAAAAAAAAAAAAAAAAAAAAAAAAAAAAAAAAAAACAAAAGACTAAAGAAGCCAACCAGAGGACGTTTGTAAATTTCATGGTAATGGTAACTACGGGTATTCGCCCGCATTGCAGGATGTCCTATGGACCTATGCCATACTCACTATGGTCATTAGCTCATAATTTCATTTAGATCATTTTACACTGATACAAAGTAATTAAAAATACCGTGTTCATTTTGTTCGAATAAATGAATATGAAATTAGAAAGACTGATTTCATGAGTTTTGAGTACCTTTGATAAAATTTTGTTTCTGATCTGATCCCATGATAGGTAGGTGATATCGAGATAATTATTATCAAGTTGTGTCATTGTCCCCTAGTTACCTCACCTTATCTTTCATTACAAGTTCATTTCAAATTTGAACCAATGTTACCAATGTAGCCAGGGTGAAGTTCAACCCTCGCCTCGTGAGACAAATGTAAAAGTAGGTAATCATAATAATCATTTGTTGTCTCCTTCCTCTCTCTCTCTCTCTTTCAGACTAGTGAAAATATCCCTCCCCCTGTAGAACCTTCAATTAATCCATTCCCGGAACATCGGGCAGCCTATCCAGAAAGTTCCACTTCCTCACGAAGTAATTTCCTTACAAATAGTAGCGGGAACAATTATCCTAGTTCCAGTACGAACAATGTGTCCAGTAGTCCTACAGGATCTAATCATAGCAACAGTCGAGTCTACTCTCCCAGCTTCAACGATATTTCACCGAAAAGTGAAATCGATGTCGCCATCAACGGAAGCTCACCTTCCTCTAGTGATGATAATCCACAACAGATGCAACTTCAGATTCAAGTACAACAGGCACATTCCTCAGATGTAAGTACCTATTTTATATCTGACTAGTGGTTGGCCCGTCCTTTGTACGGGACCACCACACACACCACACACACCACACACACACCACACACACACACACACCACACCCACACACACACACACACACACACCACACACACACACACACACACCCACACACACACACACACACACACACACACAGCGGTTAAAACCGCCTGTGGGGGGACAGTACTGCAACTTTTGCCGATTTTCAGACTTTTCCCTTTACTTTCACATCAAGACCTACCATCCTGCCAAATTTCAAGTTTCTACAACATCGGGAAGTGCTTCATAATTTTGATGAGTGAATCAGTGTGTCAGTCAGTCGTATAAGTCAGTCGATTTTCAAGCCGTTCTTTCTAACCCTTCCGTTAAAGCTAGAAATTCGGAATTTCGCAGGCATAATTTAAGGAAGTATAGCTTAACATATGGTCCAAATTTCGTGACATTACGTGGAGTTATAATACTCAACAAGCTGTCATGAATGCAGACCACCTGCAGACATGCCCAGAACTCACGGATCAAGACAACATCATCGCAAAATATTGGGACGCGAGGAGGAAAATGACCTGATAGTCGATTCCCAGCATTTGATACCAACCAACCATAATGGGTGTAAAAATGCGTCGAAATATTTCGTGTAATATTTAATATACACACTGGTGTGCACGGAGGAACACCAGTTCCGAGAAGCCCAAATCATCCGATTTCCGTCCCAACCCAAAAAAGGTCATGAGAGTAAAAAGTAAATAGATAAATATCAAGCGTGCCGGGAGGCGCGCGAACGTCAAGAGTTCGAAGAGCCGCCCGGCCTATATTAAGACGAAACAATTTCATTGAAGAACTTTCGTACGATGTGTGTTGTCTGTAAGATGGTGGTTCTCGATATCTGTGGTATTAGTTTAGTAGACAACCCAATCTTCTGACAGTTATGGAGTTACGGGTTCGAGACTCGGTGATTTCAAGAATTTGTGTAATTTTTCACGAGGAATATGATGGTTTCATTTTCAACTATATCCGACTCACAGTTCAGCAGTTACAGGTTCGAGACTCCGTATACTGAAAATCATTTTGTTTCGTTTTTAAAATAGGTATAGAAAACTTTCTAGTACAATTATTGGAACTGTTAATAGTCTATCTTATGTGATTTTTACGAGAAATCCAATGGTGTAACTTTGAACTCCATCCGACTCACAGTTCACGAGTCACAGCTTCGATATTAACTCATTTTAATGTAATTCAACTGTAACTCCAAAATAGTAACTCCTGAGTCCTGGTTAGTATCGAGGCTGTAACTCGTGACCTGTGTATCGGATGGAGTTCAAAGTTACACCATTAGAGTTCTCGTAAAAAATCACATAAGATAGACTAACCACTAGAGAGTTTTCAGTGCCTAGTTTAAACATTAAACAGTAGGTAATAAAACAGTAAATTGACTTGACTTTACCGAGTCTCGAACCTGTAACTCTTGAACTGTGAGTCGGATGGAAATGAAAGTTACACCATTAGATTTTCCGTGAAAAATCACATAAGATAGACTATTTAACGGTTCCGACAGCTGTACTAGAAAGTTTTCTATGCCTATTTTAAAAACGAAACAGAAAATGATTTTCAGTATGTCGAGTCTCGAACCTGTAACTGCTGAATTGTGAGTCGGATATAGTTAAAAATGAAACCATCATATTCCTCGTGAAAAATGACACAATTTGGTCTATTTGATGTTTCTAAACGATAAATTAGAAAGTTCTTTATGCCTCTTTTAAAAATAAAACATTAAATTTACTTGAATTTTCCGAGTCTTGAACCCGTAACTGCTGAACTGTAATTCTGATGAAGTTAAAAGTTACACCATTGTAATCCTCGTGAAAAATCACACGGTCATTTATTTGATTATTTCAATAGCTAGAAAGTTTTTAATGCCCATTATGACCATAAAAACGGCAAAATTTCTTGAAATCACCGAGTCTCGAACCCGTAACTCCATAACTGTCAGTCGGAGAGTTTTGAAAGTGGCACCAGTCGATTTTTCGGAGAAAAATCAGACATTAGATGATATATTTTTTTGTACATAAATGTCAACTGGCAACTTGTGAGGCTCCAAAAACATTGTTACACTTTTTACATGCATTTTTCCTATGCTGGTGGTGTCGGTGGTGTAATTGGTGTTGGTGGTGTCGGTGGCGTTGTTGGTGTTGGTGGTGTTGTTGGTGTTGTTGGTGGTGTTGGTGGTGGTGTTGGTGGTGTTGTTGGTGGTGTTGGTGGTGTTGTTGGTGGTGTTGGTGGTGTTGTTGGTGGTGTTGGTGGTGGTGTTGGTGGTGTTGTTGGTGGTGTTGTTGGTGGTGTTGTTGGTGGTGTTGTTGGTGGTGTTGGTGGTGCTGGTGGTGCTGGTGGTGTTGGTGGTGCTGGTGGTGTTGTTGTTGGTGTTGTTGTTGGTGGTGTTGGTGGTGTTGTTGTTGGTGTTGTTGTTGTTGTTGTTGGTGTTGTTGTTGTTGTTGGTGTTGTTGTTGTTGTTGGTGTTGTTGTTGTTGTTGGTGTTGTTGTTGTTGTTGGTGTTGTTGTTGTTGTTGGTGTTGTTGTTGTTGTTGGTGTTGTTGTTGTTGTTGGTGTTGTTGTTGTTGTTGGTGTTGTTGTTGTTGTTGGTGTTGTTGTTGTTGTTGGTGTTGTTGTTGTTGTTGGTGTTGTTGTTGTTGTTGGTGTTGTTGTTGTTGTTGGTGTTGTTGTTGTTGTTGGTGTTGTTGTTGTTGTTGGTGTTGTTGTTGTTGTTGGTGTTGTTGTTGTTGTTGTTGTTGTTGTTGTTGTTGTTGTTGTTGTTGGTGTTGTTGTTGTTGTTGTTGTTGTTGTTGTTGTTGGTGTTGTTGTTGTTGTTGGTGTTGTTGTTGTTGTTGGTGTTGTTGTTGTTGTTGGTGTTGTTGTTGTTGTTGGTGTTGTTGTTGTTGTTGGTGTTGTTGTTGTTGTTGGTGTTGTTGTTGTTGTTGGTGTTGTTGTTGTTGTTGGTGTTGTTGTTGTTGTTGGTGTTGTTGTTGTTGTTGGTGTTGTTGTTGTTGTTGGTGTTGTTGTTGTTGTTGGTGTTGTTGTTGTTGTTGGTGTTGTTGTTGTTGTTGGTGTTGTTGTTGTTGTTGGTGTTGTTGTTGTTGTTGGTGTTGTTGGGGGGGTCTACTCTCATAACTTTTTCGATATCTCGCAGTGTTAATTGCATACTCTCTCGGGAGAGGAGCAACCAGTCCCATAATAGAAATAGAAAATTTACCAAGTGATCTGGTAAATCCTAGGATTCACCACTCGTCGGACTTTTACCGTAACATATATATTTTTCAGCTATGACGTATACTTTTTAGGGTAGGGTTTCCTTTTTTGCGCCTTTTACTCGTACTATACCAAGCCTACCTGCTATTCCTGTAAGTCTCTACTCTAGATGCCATTGCGGGGTCTTTGGCTGGTGTTGTTGTTGTTGTTGTTGTTGTTGTTGTTGTTGTTGTTGTTGTTGTTGTTGTTGTTGGTGTTGGTGTTGGTGTTGGTGTTGGTGTTGGTGTTGGTGTTGGTGTTGGTGTTGGTGTTATACTTTGAGTAAAGCCTTTATCCTTTTTTATAGGAATCATTAGCTATTAGCTACGCCACTAGCAGTCAAACCTGTGGCGGTTTGTACTGCTTGGTTTGTCAGGATTTCTCTATTCTTAGGCCAGCTACTCACTATGAGGTAGACCTGTCAGACGGACCTTTCCAGCTGTACCCCTCAGGTCTACCTGATAGTGTGTGTGTGCTCATCAGATGTACCTGTCAGGTCCACCTGATAATGATTGGCTGGCCTTACCCTGGTGCATTCGACGGCATTGCTATATCACCAATTTAATTTGAATCAGAATGGAATGTGACAATTTTAAGTAGCCTATGTCACCCTGAGTATTCTTCTTATCAACCACAAAAAATTCATAAAAATCGGGCGAGGCGTTTTCTCTCGAAAAGAGGACTACAAAAGGTCTATCAGCGTAACAGACAGACATACATTCATACAGACAGAAATTTTTCCAATGTAATTTTTGGAATCGCGGGTGGATGCATAAGGAGTAAGAATAACAAAAAATTTCACTACTTTAAGCAATGTACAGACAAATCTACAATTTTATTTACCTATATCTTATTTTTTGAAAAGTGAAAAATAACGAGTTTATCTATATTGCTGAAATAAAATATTCGTATACCTAATAAAATTTACCTCACCTTATCTTTCATTACAAGTTCATTTCAAATTTGAACCAATGTTACCAATGTAGCCAGGGTGAAGTTCAACCCTCGCCTCGCTTCGCCTCGTGAGACAAATGTAAAAGTAGGTAATCATAATAATCATTTGTTGTCTCCTTCCTCTCTCTCTCTCTGTGATATCCCCCAGAAAAAAAAAAAAAAAAAAAAAAAAAATAGTTTACCCTAATTAATGATAAGTCATTGTTAAAATCCTCTATCTGTTAGACCAGTTAGACTATTAGAAACCCGATTTAAAATTTTAAAGAATTGCACGCCGCCAAGGAAATGAAGCAGAAGTAAGATTAGAGGAAAGAGGAGTGCAATGAGGGGAAAGAAATGTAGATAGGTACTGCTGAAAGAGGAGCACACAAATTATGAAGTGAATAAAATGCGAGGTACAAAATTGATTTCTAATCTTTTTTGAGGTGGGATGCCAGTTTTGTAGATTTTTTTGGACACTTGATTTCTTTTGGGGGGAACTACTTGGCGGGGCTTTTTTATGCCACGAAGAGGTATTTTTTGGTTTCACAATAAAATTGAAATTTGTCTGGTACCTACGTATACAAGTAGTCATAAAAAGAAAAAAAAAAAAAAAAAAAAAAAAAAAAAAAAAAAAAAAAAAAAGCTCCAAATGTTCAACTATTCGACTTTGGTTTGAGAGTCAAAGCTCGTCAATTAGTGTATTCAGAAGAATCTTCCCATCCCAATAAAGTCTTTGATGCACGTGCTTACAATGGCTTACATAAATTAGGAATATCAGTGATGCTGTTAAAACTCTTTCCACTCGGACCATTGTGTTGTCAGCTGAACGTCTAATTATTTGGACATTAATTTAGTTTAGGTGAATAGTAATCTGAATGTTTATATTTCATTTACATAATTAATGACTTCTTGAATTTTGGGTTTCAGAGTAGGTATTTAACTAGAAGAGATCGGATTAGTACGTGCTTGTTTAGGATTCGTTTAGAGTTTGGACAGTAGCAGAGTAGCATATCAGAAATAAGAGTGTTAAGATTTCTCTGGTATATTTTCAACCATAAGATAAAGCAGCAGTAATGGATTTTCTAATCACACCAATTCAGCAGATTATTTTATTATCATTAGATGTGCTAATGGTAAACAAGGATCCTAATGCTAATGAATTACTGAATTAATAATAAAACTTACTCCTTCAAATTGTGCCTTCTTTATTGAAGAAAATTTCTTCATTGAGGAAGAGGGGGTAAACCTACTGAAGAAGAGTGGGGTTATACCATCAATAGAACAATACCAAATTTTCAAATAATACCGTTTAAAATTAAAATCATTAAATGTTGGTATTCATTTTCACAGACCTTTGCTTGAGCAATTGATCCTATTTGACTATAATTTTATTAAAATAGTATAATCTTATATTAGAGTTCGCAGCACCGCCCGGCCTATATTAACACGAAACAGAATTTCAGCGTTTTTCGGCATTTTCACCTCAACTTTTCTCCCACTTCCCTTTAACTTTAAGCAAATTTTATTTGATATTCCTGGTCGGACGTGAAAATAGATGCGAAATCTGCAAAACCCGAACTTTCTACGATTTGTTTAACCGGTTGGTAGTTGTGCATAAGGCGCGTCGTGAGACATTACAAAAATCTGTCTATAAGAGGGAAGATACTTGCTTTAGGAGTGTTCCTATTTAAAATTTTGTTTAATTTATTTTCCTAAATGTCTATGATGTACTTGTACAACAAAAAATAGTGATATCCCCCCAAAAAACACTTCGTGTTAAAAAATTAACTTCAAGAGTTGGCCTCCACAAAAAAGTACTGATGAAAAAAAAAAAAAAAAAAAAAAAAAAAAAAAAAAAAAAAAACGTCAATGGGGGGCGCCCCTTCTACCTTAGCTCTTCTAAAGAAAATATTATCAAAATAATTTTCCATCACTCCTACATAAATTAACTTGCTGTTGAACCAATGATCCTGGATTACGAAACCTAGATCTTGACCGCAGTGCACTAATAAAGATACCTAACTGTTAGTTGTTTTGTAATTTTCATCAGTGTACTGCGGTCAAGATCTAGGTTTCGTAATCCAGGATCATTGGTTCAACAGCAAGTTAATTTTTGTAGGAGTGATGGAAAATTATTTAGATAATATTTTCTTTAGAAGAGCTAAGGTAGAAGGGACGTCCCACATTGAGGTTTTTTTTACGTCAGTACTTTTTTGCGGTTCGCGGTTTTCGCGGAAAACGCGAGTACAAGTGCGACCTATCAAACCTGAGTGTTTTTTGCTCCCAAATCTTATGGTTTATGGTTTCATTATTATTTCAATTTGGCTGTTTGCGATTTGTGCGAATCCTACATGTTTTCCAAAGGTACGTGTGTGATACATCAAATCATGCTATTTTTAACTTCTAAATCTTGTGGTGATATTATTGTTTCAATTAACTTCGTTTTTGACGGTTCACCGATTTCGCGAACCGTCAAAAATGCAATAAAAAATAGGGGTTCCTTCTCATTTAAAAATCCAAAGTTGGCACCCAATTCGCAGACTTCTTGAAATTTTTCCCGAATCGCGATATTGCCAAAATATCCGCATCAAAAATCAAAAAATAACTGGTTATTTTGTTTTTCGAAATTTCAAACAGGCTCCGAGAAAAACAATTTAAGCATAAATTTTGGGACACCCTGTTTATAGTGGAATGATTTGAGATATCAGACAGAGATCAAAGATTCAAGTTCGAACTGAAATGAGAATAAAATATAAATTTTCAAATATTTACGAAATTTAATTACGTTATTTAGAATTAAACTTATTAATGACCTTCCTCTGACTTTATTTTTTATGTTACTGCTGGGATTCAAACTATAGTCCCCTCAACTGTGAATACGATGCCTTAGCCAACTACACTCCTAGGACTTGAATGGAAGATTATTTTCTAGCTGTGCCAGCCTAGTTGGCTTGGTTAGTAGAGTGTGTGCCTTGTAAGCGCTAGGCCGCGGGTTCAATTCCCGCCCGGGGTGGATCTTATCCTGAACGGATGATGTTTGTTCTCGGAACGGGTGGCTTTCTCCTATCCTGTCTTTCTTCTCTCTCGATTTAGCTGTTGCAGTTCCCTCTTATCAAACCTCTTTTAAAAAAAGTCTAGCTATGCATAAAATGAAATACGACTCAGTTTAAATACGCTGGCTAGGAGTTGTGAGTTGAGGAGGGGGAGCTGAAACTTTTTGTTTGTACGTTTCAGGTGAACACTTCAGGACAAAGTGGTCTCCTGTCCCCTGGGTTATCGTCACTGGAGCTCGACTCAAATACCTCCATGTCCCTCCCTTCTCCCGCCTCTTGCAGTATGGATGGAGGATCCTTATCTCCTCCCCCTCCTGGAGTTCCTTCCCTGCAAGTTCGAGTCAATGTCCTTCAGCAACGGGTAGGTCATACCTCTGCATGAACCTTGTTCTTGTTGGATTTAGAGTTTACCATGTAGACATTGTAGATGTTTGAAGCGTAGATGTAGGGGAACATGGTGCAAAATGGCACCTCTAGTGCTTATGAGGTCCTAACTAAAAAAATAAAAGTCACACAGATATGTAATTTTGTAACAAAATAAAGTATAAAAAAATGAGGGTACCAAAAAAGACCGTTTTACCCCAAGGCTGGGGCAAAATGGACCTAGGGTACCATATATTATGTACCAAATACCATGGGGCAGAATGGCACCCTGGGGCATGTGAATGAAGAATGAAGAAAAAGAACTGTGAACTATTAAGCATTATCAAACAAAGGAAAGTGAGCTATGCCGGTCATATCCTGAGAGGGTCAAATGGAAAGCTGCCAACCAAGATTATTGAAGGAAAGATTGATGGAGTTCGAGCAAGAGGAAGACAAAGAAGAACGTGGATGGATGACGTAAAGGAATGGACAGGATTGGTGACATATGAAGAAGTGAAGAGGATGGCAGAGAATCGAGAGGAGTGGAAAGTGGAAACGCAAAGTAGAAGAAATGAAGCAAGCTTCTGAATAGAAGACCCTACAAACTACAAATGAATGAATTCAATTTCAACTCTCCTCCATTTCTCTATAAACCTGTGCCCTGACTATTTTGCCCAATACCTTTTGGGAATTTACTAGTTCTTCTTATAACTTATAATCCTAATCACCAATTCAGGTCAGATTTTTTTTTTTTTTTTCATCTATGTATTTACATTTTCTTATTTTTGTTGCATAAAAAAGACAAAAAAATTTTACTATTTTTTTTTCATTTTTTTTTTTTTTTTTGAAAAAAAAAAAAAAAAAAAAAAAAAAAAAAATCGTTTAGCATACAAATGGGTAGGTAGATTTGTGTTATTGTAGAGTTACAGACAGTTGTGATTAGCATAGATGGATTTTTCTATTTTTTTTTTCTCTCTCTTAATAATTTTACATGTAAAAATTTGTTGTAGATCTTTGGAACTGCATCAATCAATAAATTAACAGATCATAATTGAATATACCTACTCGTATTCCATTGTCCAAAAGGTTATAATTTCTAGCATCAAAGGTTAGGGCCTAGTTTAAATTCAATCAGCGCCAGCGTTGCAATTATTCCCATTAATATTATTTTCATATTCCCATGAACATTATTAGTTGTCAGTTCCGATCTTCATATAAATATTGATTTTTTTTTTTTTTTTTTTTTTTTTTTTCATAACAGATCTGGCCGGTGCTCCATATAAAACTTAGCACATTGCAAAAGTTATGACGTACAATATCTCTTTATTAACTTGAATAACTATTATATTATAAATACCTACCTAATTGTTATAACGTGAAAATTTTCAAATTGTAAAGGTAAAAAAATATGCTTATAGGATGATAGGAACGCAGCCCTGTTAGTGTAGGGTAGTGTGTAATAAAGTAATATGATGTTCACTAAATCTTGATAATGTTGTGTTGCTACCTCCATAAAACACAAGTCTGAATCCAGCAATCTGTGAAAAACAAGTTTAACTGAAACTTTGGCATGAGATTATCAACATATTATTGTTTAATAGAATGTAAAAAATAAATAATAATAATAATAATAATAAATAAATAAAGATAATGTACAGAGAAAAAAAAGACAATATACAGAAACAGAGAAATGAAGAAAATGTACAAAAAAAAGAGAATACATAAATAAATAAATAAATAAAAACTTTGAAGATTACATTATTGTTGACTTTCCAAGAAATGCCTCTTCGTCAAGATCCTGAATGCCAGACGATTATCCAAGGTTCTCAGCTCCTCAGGAAGTGATTCCAGCTACGGACAGCACTAACTGCATAACTCTCACCCATAAAGTTAGTGTTATGAGGTGGGATGGTGAGTGTGTGTTGTGAGCGTGTATTGTGATTATGTAGTTCTTGAAGTGTATGAAATGAGCAGTGTAGGTATGGAGGTGATCCTTCCTTCAAAATTCTCCAAAGCAAACCCAATCTCTGATGTTCCAATCTCTTATCAATTGGTAACCATTGAAGAGCTTTCCTATGTTGAGAAACATGGTCAAACTTCTTCAATCCAAAAGTGTATCGAACGCAAGCATTTTGATACGTTTGAAGCTTATTAATTAAGGTCTGGGTGATGTTAGACATAACAACTCCAGCATATTCAATTACAGGGAATATAAGAGAAGTGCATAGGAGTTGTTTTGTCTTACGGGGTAGAAATCGCTTCAAACGTTTCAGTGAATGAAACTTTCGAAACACTTTTGTACCAACATTAACAACTTGGGTATAATACCACCGGTCAGCAGTGTCACCGGAGCTACCCAGTAACTTGTAAAATAAACAACAGCTCGACATATTGATGTCAGCAGTTCTGGGAGCTCTTGGATGTGACAGTCAAAGTGAGTGAGTTGGAGAGTCTACGAGTACCTATATGTGTGCTGAAAGAATCCTTTGGTGAGTTCATCCTCCATTTTAACTCCTTAGTAACTCTAAGTAAGCAACCGGATCATTTCAACCTTTTGTCCAACATTGAAATAAATAAATATTATTTTTATCACTCTTCAAATTACCACTTCTCCATTTCACCAACACACGAGGGTTCGAAACCCTTCTTGGAGCCGTTATTTATATTTATAGAAACGTATCTGTAGAAAGGTTTCAACTGGAATTCGATCTTGGAAGGATCATTCCCCGGACTCAGGCTGCCGGAATGGTTATAGTAGGTCCACTTTATTGAAGGTCTACGTTTTAACTCGACCGTTTTACATTTAGTTTGGATGTTTGTTTGAATATTTCTTCCGCTTTAACTCGACGTCGACTGAACCGTCCACACTGCCTCGATAACATAGGTTCATCTTGCGGAAGTGTGGACACACACCCATCACCCATCACACACACACACACACACACACACGAACATTACACACCACACACACACAAACGGTCGTGCTACGCGCTCCCTAACACGTCTATCAGTGCAGCGCAATAGGTATAACTTTGAACCGCCGCCATTTTAAATCAGAATGGAATATGACAATTTTAAGTAGTCACCCTGTGCCCTATGTGCCCTATGTCACCCGGAGTACTCTTCTTAACAACCACAAATAATTTCATCAAAATCGGTCGATCCGTTTTCTCGTGAAAAGTGGACAACCAAAGGTCTATCAGCGTAACAGACAGACATACATTCATACAGACAGAAATTTTTCTAATGTGATTTTTGGAATCGTGGATGCATAAGGAGTAAGAATAACTAAAATTTTTACGATTCTAAGCAATGTACAGACAAATCTACAATTTTATTTATATATAGATTATATGTAATTTCCCTTGTTCCCTGTTTCAGCTTGGCCTTCCCAAAGGAGTCACTCTCGAGTTTGTCAATGGAGGTCACGGTGTGAAGAACCCTCTGGCTAACCATGATGTGAGTGCTATTATCCCTCCTCCTCCCCCTCCCACACGAGTTGAACCGGAGAAAGTGGAATCTACAACAGGTCGAAAAGATAACACCAGGTTTGCCTGTCATCTATGCTCCAAGAGTTTTAGTCTTCAACGATTGCTGAACCGCCACATGAAATGTCATAGCGATGTGAAGAGATACTTGTGCACATTCTGTGGCAAAGGTTTCAATGATACATTCGATCTGAAACGACACACGAGGACTCATACAGGTAAAATCGACGATGAATTAAAATTATTCTTTCTACCTATTAGTCTAGGAAGAATTTAGACAGATACCTAACTTGGGCTTGCCACT
This sequence comes from Diaphorina citri, assembly GCF_000475195.1. Classification (NCBI taxonomy): domain Eukaryota; kingdom Metazoa; phylum Arthropoda; class Insecta; order Hemiptera; family Psyllidae; genus Diaphorina; species Diaphorina citri. Next base: position 34,913 of record NW_007379654.1, on the reverse strand, counting down.
CACTATCAGGTAGACTTGTGAACTGATAGTTTGTGGCTGGGCTTATGGGATAGATAGAGTTGTTTTCCCCCGGGGTTTGTTATGAAGAAGTAATCAGCGCAGCGTTGCGTTGATGATATAGGTCCCAGAAGATTTTGTGACATTGTTGCATTCCCTAAAACCATTGAAAATGCAGTCTAGAGTGAGTAGAGTGTCTAGATTCTACCATCAGTTGTGAATCAAATTACATCCAACAAGCCGAGAAAAGCTGTACCTATGTTACTTGCGTACAGTCATAATTTCAATCTTCTAGTTGCGTACAAAAAAAAAAAAAAATGATATCCGACTTGCGTAACGGGTCATTTTTTTTATGTAGGTATTTAGGTATTTTACAAAAAGTACAACATATAGATAGACAAGTCAATAGGTAAAGACATTTTACCTATTTTTATGAGTACCTACATATCGTCGGCCCAAACACGAAGAGGCGTAAGTGTACGTAAAAATCACAATTTTGAGTTATCATGTGTATCGGATGTAAAAAAACGTCCTCTATCACAAATACGAAGAGGCGTAAGTGTATCTTAAACCGTTGAATATTTACATTAATTTTTTATTCCGGCGTATGTGATAGAACTATCATTTTACTAAACACGAATAGGCCTATGTAGGTACTTACGTCTATTCGTATTTGGCAAAAATTGAGAGTTTCACGTAATAACATAAATTTAAAAAAACTTATTTCGACCCTCCTGAAAAATGTGATTTTCGCACTTACGCCTCTTTGAAATGATTGATGTGCTGTGTTGCTTAGGGTGCGTTTATCAATCGTTGGGTACCCAGTGGGTAGTATTGATTGATTAACAAATCAACGGGTAAAACCCATGTATATTATCAATCGTTGGGTACCCAGTGGGTAGTATTGATTGATTAACAAATCAACGGGTAAAACCCATTTTTTTTTTTTTTTTTTTTTAGTATAAATCAGGTTCGAATTTTTCAGTCTGTTAAAAATTATTGGCCTCTTAAATTAGCATTGATTCAAATGTATTTTAACTGCCCGATAATTTTAAATGCAAACGATAAACCGAACCTGAGTTACAATACTTACTGTGCAGCTCGTAGCTACGCAAGACGTTTACCCAAAGATTGATAAACACAGCCTTAGGCTGGCATTTGTGTTGTATTTATTTTATTAAATATTGAGGGGGGGCAAGAGTCGAAACAGTGGGGGCGATACTCCAAATTTTCGGTGTCCCATAGTAAAGGAGCATCTCTGTGGCCGAGTGGTCAAGAGCACTGACTCTCAACTTGGAAGTGCTAGGTTCGAATCTCGGCCAGGGTGGAAATTTTCTGACCTAATTTTTCCGTTCTGGATAGGGATGGATGTAAAAGTCAAAAGAATGTGCCTTGAAGTAATGCGAAAGCGGTTCCAAGGTACGAAAAAAATTAAAGTAAAGGAGCAACGAAAATACGGCCCTACCATCACCACCACCGTCATGCGTCATCCTCAAGCCGGCCACTCACGATGAGTTTTATCTCATGAGTTGAACTCATAAGATATCTCATGAGATAAATCTCATCTGTTCCGATGCTCACACACGATGAGTTTTCAAGTGAGTTTCCATAAGATCTACACAGTGAGTGCAATGGATTCGTACGATCAGGACATGGCTCTTCTCGGATTTACTTTCGTAATTAAAAAAAAAAAAAAAAAAATGGAAAAAAAAGGAAAGGCTTTTTTCCTTTTTTTTTTTTTAAAAAAAAAAAAAAAAAAAAAAAAAAAAAAAAAAAAAAATCGAAATGAAAAAAAGCGCAGACAATGGTGTAAAGAGTGGCTGAAGAAACGAAGTGAATCTTCACATATTTCATTGAGAAACGAGAACAAATAACGAGAAACGAGAAAAAAAAACTAGCACTTCCATCTGATCTGACAACTTAACTGATGTCTCGTCTCCCCCCACACACCATCAGATAAGTTCATCTCATGAAATGAAAATATTGAAATTTTAATTTCCAGATCATCAGATCAGTTGAACTTACCTGATAGAAAATACCCACTAACGATAAGTTTTAACTTATGAGTTCACCTTATGAGATAAAACTCATCGTGAGTGGCCGGCCTCATTCTCATCCTTAAGTTCTGAGTTGTGCTGACAAATTTTATGAATGGAATGTACTAAGCGTAGAATAATTTTGTATTCTCAACACAATCTCTCCCCCCCCCTCCCAAATCACATCCTCTGAAAACCCACGCTCCCTAGAAAACTTTGCTTCTCCTTCAATTTTCTTATTCAATATTGGATTATTTGGATTTTTATTTGTTGTTATTTGAAACCTTGTGTAATACATTGTTAGCCAGCGGCGATTAAACGTTGAATGTATCAGTACCCAATGGATCACTGAAGTTAAGCAACGTTGCGGGTGGTTGCTATCCGGATGAGGGACTAATCGTGCGATGCTGGCTTTTATGGCGGCTGTTGTTAAAAGTAATGTCTCAACGCCGACCCTATTTAAATAGGAAAAGAAGAAGAAGAAGAAGAAGATGGTAAAACTAATGTTTTAACAACTGAATACCTAGTTGTAGTATAGCGGTGGTGATAATAATAATAACAATATATACCTATGTATACATATATATAGGGTGTCCACCTTATTATTATTATTATTATTATTATTATTATATACCTAACACTTTATTGGGATTTTACAATATATACAAACAGGTACACAAAACAAAATAGCAAAATGATAAATTAACAAAAATGAAAACGAAAATTGAATAAAGAAATAGAAAAAAAATATTGAAAAATCCTAACTTAAGGGCGGGATTAATGCCTAGGGCCTAGGGCATTCTCTTCCATCCAACCCCTGTATTACCTTATCTAAAGAAAAAGAAGAACCCTATCTGAATTTAAAATAGAAAGTAAAAAATAATAATAAATAAAGATAATGTACAGAGAAATAAAGATAATATATAGAAACAGAGAAATAAAGATAATATACAAAAAAAAAATAGAGTACATAAATAAATAAATGGAGAAAAAGAAAATTCCATACCTCGGCTGGGATCGAACCCACGCCCTCCTGATTACCAGGCGAGCGTCTTGACCACTACACCACCGAGGCAGGTCAATGTATGACCCACTCAAATTGCTCCGAATCTGTTGGAGTTTTAGAAAAATAAAAAAACCCGTATCTCTTTGATTTTTGCAAAGAATTTTTTGGCAATATTGAAATTCGCGAATAAGTTGGCAAAAACCGCGAACTTGGTACCAACTTTGGAATTTCAAATGAGAACTCCAATTTTTTATTGCATATTATTATTCTACGTAAAATTTCATGTACAATCGACTATTCTTTTATTTTTTTGCGCAAAGTATCGCGAACATTCAACTAACTGAAATGTACCTGTGTGACAATTGTGACATATCATTTCACAATGTTTTTCCCTCATAAATCATGAGGTAACATCAGATATCGAATTGATTCCATTTTTCGCGAATTCGCGAAATTTCAATAACTTTGTCGATTTGCGAACTTTGCAAATTTCGTAAATTCGTGAAAAATGGTCTTAATCCAAAATCTGATGTTACCACATGATTTATGAAGGAAAAACATTGTGAAATGATTTGTCACATAGTTCATTTCAATCACTTTGTATATTTGCAAACTTTGGAAATTTCGCGAATTCGCAAAAAATGGTCTTGATCCAAAATCTGATGTTACCACATGATTTATGAAGGAAAAACGACGTGAAATGATGTGTCACACAGGTACATTTCAGTGAGTTGAATGTTCGCGATATTTCGCAAAATACGCGATCTCGCGAATTGCAAAAAAAAAAATTAATGAGTAGTCGATTGTACATGAAATTTTACGTAGAATAATAATATGCAATAAAAAATTGGGGTTCTCATTTGAAATTCCAAAGTTGGTACCAAGTTCGCGGTTCTTGCAAACTTGTTCGCGAATTTCAATATTGCCAAAAAATTCTTTGCAAAAATCAAAGAGATAATACGGTTTTTTTTATTTTTCTAAAACTTCAACTGATTCGGAGCAATTTGAGTGGGTCATACATTGGTGGACACCCTGTATATATATAAAGGGTGTTTAAAATAATAGTTGCCACCCCTGAAATAATAGTTGCCACCCCTTGATTTTATAATATAAGATGAAGAATATGCCACTTTTGTAAAGAATGAAAGAATCTATATAAATAAAATTGTAGATTTGTCTGTACATCTGATGGAAGGCATACTATGGGATGGGCAGTCTTCGACACAGACCACAAGCGTCCAATGTAGCAGTTGTTTCATCGCTACGAAATAAAAACGGCGGTGAAACACTCATCTTTTAAAAAAACATTGCTTAGAATCGTGAAATTTTTAGTTATTCTTACTCCTTATGCATCCACGATTCCAAAAATCACATTTAAAAAATTTCTGTCTGTAATCTGTATGTGTGTATGTATGTCTGTCTGTCACGCTAAATAGGCCTTTGGTTGTCCTCTTTTCACGAGAAAACGGCTCGACCGATTTTGATGAAATTTTTTGTGGTTGTTAAGAAGAGTACTCCGGGTTGAAATTTTCACATTCCATCTTGATTCAAAATGGCGGCGGTTCAAAGTTATGCCTATTATGCTGCACTGTGGGACATGTCAGGGAGCGCGTAGCGCGACCGTGTGTGTGTGTGGTAGTGGATGGGTGTGGTGTGTGTATGTGTGTACTTGTGTAGTGTAGGTGATGTGTGTGTGTCTGTGTGTGGTCCCGTACAAAGGACGGGTCAACCACTAGTAAAACTTATAATTATTATTCTAAACACAATTATTATAATTTTACCGATACAGATTTTTTTCCCTTTTAAGTAATGTCTTCTAAAAGCTAAAAGCTGAACCTACGAGTATTTTTACATTATGTAATCTGGAATTGAAGTTGGATCTCCTTCAGCCATGTGTCCACAGCACTCAAATCCTCCTGCAGCAGACGACTCTCGCTTTCATTTGATATTACAAGATATAACTTGATGATTTTTAAGTACCTCCGCCCCCTAATTTTCTGGAAAACTCATGGAAATTTTCTGGAATAGTCATGGAATTTCATTCCGGGAAAAGCGTATAAATATAAACCCTGCTATTGGGCTGTTGGTGCAAATTTTTTCGAGTGAATACATTTTTTCAATTAAAATTTTATGCTGATTCCAAAAATTAAATAAAAAATGGGGGTTCCCATAAGAAAGACCTATATTTGGCAAAAAATGGGCCGTTTTGCAAAAAAAATTGCAAATTTAAAAAAAGCCATTCTAATCATTAAAATTTCATCTACATGATGCCGTTTATTTCATTCCTTAATTCCCAGCCGTTTCTGAGATATAAGCGTGGTTCGCAAATCACGAACCACCCAAATTTAAAAAAAGCCATTTTAATCATCAAAATTTCATCTACATGATGCCGTTTATTTCATTCCTTAATTCCCAGCCGTTTCTGAGATTTAAGCGTGGTTCGCAAATCACGAACCACCCTGCAAATGAAGAATGATGCCCAAGATCGAGAAAGCTGGAGAAGGTTCTGCTGAAACCTGTCATATGACAGATCTACGAAGAATGATGCCCAAGATCGAGAAAGCTGGAGAAGGTTCTGCTGAAACCTGTCATATGACAGATCTACTATTATATATATTGTATATTGGGCTGTATTTCTAATAAATTGCATGTAGACATAGCTGCTACAATTGGGTATTTTTTATGGTGTACATCTGTACATCCTTAGTAATCTGTATGTAGAATGCCATATCGGCCGTATAATCCGCAGCTATAATAAGAATAAAATAATAATAATAGTAATAAGATACTCATAGGATGTATTGGGCGATAGAATTTGGAAATTTTGGACTCAAAATGGACCCCACTCAGTTCAGAGACCCCAAATTTTAATGATATTGTTACAAAACGCGTCTAGAGACTTCAGAGTAGGTAACTAGCTATTTAGGTATCATGTATGAACTATGAGGGTGTGTTTATGTACCGGGTTGAGATAGGCCATTCCCGTCCTTTCTTGGCGTGTGGAAAATGATGTGGTAACCTAACAGAGCCTTCATGAGCGTGTAAAGTTGGCGGGAAATTCGAAATTTTAATTTTTTTCCGCAACTTGTACAATCTGAATTCATTTTTTACTTTTTATCTCGAGTTTGCACGTTTATATTATACTTTTCATTTATATTAGATATTACAAACAAGCAAATTACAAAGGAAACAAAAATAAATATAAAATAAATTTTAAACATTGCCGCCGGGACAGAGGGTTAGAAAAAAATACCCAACACTCCCACGCTATCCTTGCTCAAGTTACCACTCCAATGCAAAACTGTAGAAACAATATCCTATCTCACCCCGTCCAAACTCATCTCAACCCGGTACATAACCACACCCTGAACGTGAAGCCTTGAGAAGTAAAATCAAAATGATACTGGTAGCGCAACCTGGTAGAATTTAAACAGAACTAGTTACAATCGTAAACCTTGAAATCAGTCTCCAACTTCCATGTTTATGCGTACACCGAGGTCCAACACCTTTGCAGCATTTGTTCGGCTTCAATTTTATTAAAAATGTACAGTCCACGTCAACTGGGAAGTCCGATGGAAGCGCACTGAGGGGAACCGCAACTTCTCAACTGTAAGTCGGACAGTTCTAAAAGTTTCACCATTCGATTCGGCGTGAAAAATCCCATGGGATCAACTATTCACATGCTTACTTGTTAATCAACGAGCTATTTTTTGACGAGTGCGCACCCAAAGGTCATTGGACTTCCCAGTTGAAGTGGACTGTACACGTAACAATATTTTAAAGTCCCATACCAAATTTCATTGCGAGTTATAGCGAAACAAACATTCATCCAAACCAAAAGCAGAACTGTCGAGTTAAAAAACGTGGACCTCACTGTCGTTCGGTGAACAATATCTTGAGGGAATTTGCACATAACCATGTTTGTGTCATTATCATTATTTCATATGGTAAAAAAAAAGAATCGGTGAACAATATCTTGAGGGAATTTGCACATAACCATGTTTGTGTCATTATCATTATTTCATATGGTAAAAAAAAAGAAAAAAAAATCCAAAGGGAAAGAAAAGATTCAAAGTACACCAATACTAATTTGTTTTTCCTTGTTTTGCTTTTTTCAGTATTGATTCTGCGGCTGGCTGTTTCACACTAAATAGAAGATAAATCACCTCCACTATTATAATACTGCTACCTTACTGCTGGAAAAAATGTAAAAAATGTTTTGCTTTTTTCAGTATTGATTCTGCGGCTGGCTGTTTCACACTAAATAGAAGATAAATCACCTCCACTATTATAATACTGCTACCCTACTGCTGGAAAAAATGTAAAAAAATTTGAAACTAGGTAGAAAATACAGGGTGCACCAGAAAAACACTGACAACGGCATTGCTTCCAACAACATATCTCTTAGCCATTTTCCTGACTTCGGCTTCTTTTTTTTTTTTGAGAATTTTAAAACCACATAAAAAAAAACATTTTCAGTAACTTCCAGGCAGCCCTATTGTGTACCTCATGCCCTGTTAAATTTGTCTCATTCACGTCTTGATTCACACAATCATTCCACGTTTTCTTTGGCCTCCCTCGCCCTTTTCTCCCCCTCACTTCCATTCTATCAACTCTTTTCCCTATTTCTCCTCTCCTGGATCTTCCTTGACACTTCCGTTACTTTTATCCTATTCCTTATGACTTCATTCCTGATCCTGTCCAACCTCGTTACTCCGCAACTCCACCTCAATATTCTCATTTCTGCGACTTCCAATCTCTTCTCATGTACCTATGTACCTTTTTCATCGCCCACGTTTTTGCCCCAAACATCATTGCCGATCTCACCACTGGTGTACACTTTTCCCTTTATCCTCAAGTTCATCTTCTTATCACACAATACTCCAGTCACTCTCTACAGCACTATTTTATAGCACTACATACTGTATGGAAATGTATAAGTTCCTAGAATGTCTGATTTGTTTTTGTTTATTTTATTCAAAGAAAACATTTCGCACTATTTTATAGCACTACATACTGTATGGAAATGTATAAGTTCCTAGAATGTCTGATTTGTTTTTGTTTATTTTATTCAAAGAAAATTACTCATGTTATCCCGTCCTGGTAGTATAAGTCCACTGTTGAAAGAACAAATAAAATCAACCAAGACTTCATTTTATTTTAAAATGAGGATTGGTGGATTAAGTAATCTCATTAGCTATTTTTAATCAAAAGATTAAATTCCACGCATCATATTGCTGAAGTATGTAAGTACTTATTTACATATTCTTCATTTTTTTTACATTTATTGACGGATACATCCATTATACATTGAACATTAAACTAAGACTACAAACTAAACATAATCTAAACTAAAGTCTTAAACACTTAATTCATGTTGAGCTATTTTTTTTAAAAATCTCGAATTTTTCGAACACACAGATAGTAGTCTGTTGGCTCAAGTTTGATATTGAAGTTGGGGCATTTTTTCTCATGCCTTCCGAGATTAATGTTTCAAGAAATCCAGACTAAAAATAATGGGTACCTATATTTGAAATCTTGCAATCATTGAACAAAGATTTAAAGGGAAAGCAATGGCTTTCTCTTTTTTATACTCAGAACAGAACGATACTATAGGACCTATAGGTATTCAGAAAAAAAACCGATTCGGAATATATTATACATATACATATAATAAACTTCTCTTTAAATTTATATATATGTATATACCTATAGGTATATCATTTAGATTTTAGAGTAATAGTAATTATCATTTTCGGCCGTATTTCGGCGGTTATTTGGCCTAACAATGCTGGCTAGGAAAATTGTTTAACTTTGAAGAAGAAAAAGAAAAAAAAAAATTCGACCACTTTTCGGCCACCTACTTGACCTACGAGGTGCTGTAGAAGAACCGTAACTTAACATAAATTAAAGTTTGACCACACCATCCTTTGTGTAGGTACTTTAATTTCGTAGGACACACCGTTTAAACTCACGGTTTTGTCAAATGACCCTAATTCCAGGTATAAATCTATTGTTTTTAAAAAGGTTGAAGTGAACTTTTAAGTGATTGACACTTTAGTCTAATGGATAGAGGAGGTTCACCTTGCAATAATTAGGGTAAACGATTTTTTTCCATAGGATCTTTAGGTATGGTGGGGGAAGTGTAATACTAAAATTGAGACCTTGAGAGTTAAGGGGAGATCTTTTAACGGTGGAAAAACCGCCAGAAAACGGCCGAAATTTCGCAACTAAAATTGAGACCTTGAGAGTTAAGGGGAGATCTTTTAACGGTGGAAAAACCGCCAGAAAACGGCCGAAATTTCGCAATTTTTTTTTTCAGTTTTTCGCTTGTAACTCCTAAACCTTGCGTCCTACGAAATTAAAGTACACAAAATTTCCTTCATGATGGTGTGGTCCAACTTTAATTTATGTTAAGTTAAGGTTCTTCTACAGCACCTCGTAGATCAAGTAGGTGGCCGAAGAATGGTCGGATTTTTTTTCTTCTTATTCAAAGTTAAACAATTTTCCTAGCCAAGATTGTTAGGTCAAAAACCGCCTTAAAGTCATTTAAAAAGTTGGCCCCCCTGGGGCCGACTCTAAAAAAGTGTCTGAACTTTTACTTAGCCTACTATAAGAAACTAGAGGTATAGGCTATAAGAAACTAGAGCAGGCATGTCAAACTGGCGGCCCGCGGGCCGCATGCGGCCCGCCTGGTCAAATTGTGCGGCCCGCTGCGAGCCACAAGGGTATAATATTAAATAATAAATTAATAATATTTCACAAGGAGACTTTGTATTATTATCATTTTTTTATTACTTTAATCTTTGAAAAAAAAAATGACAGAGAGGTTTGTGTTTTTTTTTTTTTTTTTAGTTTATAATTATTATCTTAGCTGTGATTTCTGTATTTCTATTTTTAATTAAGATTCAGAACGGGACTGCCTAGTACACTCCCAATAATAATTGTCATAATTACTTACTTATCTACAAAATACTATTTATCATTTATTCATGTTACTGTAAATATAGCATAACAAATAATTAATTCGTTATTATAACAACATACCTAGAAGCTAGAAATGTATTTATACATACATACAGGGTGTTAAAAAAATGTCTGCCACCCCTGAAAATTCGAGAACCGTTTGGAATTTGGAAAAATCCTAAAACACGTACCTACCTATTTCTTTGTTTTCAAGGGAAACCTATTTTAAGTAGATCTCAATTTTTCGGCACTATTAGGAGGGTCAACTTTAAAATGTTAAATAGTAACCCCCTACTTGGGATACATCATATCAAAGGCCTTAAAAAACGTAATACTTTGGTATAAGTTTGAGCTCAATACGATAACCAGAGCCGGAGTTATGGCCTATTCAAATTTTAATTTTTCCATGATCTCTCGCCAATAGGGGAAGCACCAAAAATTGAAAATTCATATTAATTAGTGATTTGTGCTTCAAATAGGTTCCACTAATGATTCATATTGAATTTCAGACCCAAAAAATTAAATTTAGAATTTCGACCCTGATGGTCTCCGGGGCTCAAAATGGATGTTTCATTTTTTTTTTTTTGGGGGGGTGTTCCCCCCTTGGGTTCCGGGGGGCAAAAAAGTGTTTTTTTTTTTTTTTTTTTTTTTTTTTTTTGGGGGGGGGGGACTGAATTTCAATATGAACCATTAGTGGGACCTATTTGAAGCACAAATCACCGATCAAAATTTATTTCCAATTCTTGTTACTTCCCCTATTGGCGAGAGAACATGGAAAATTGAAAATTTGAATTGATCATAACTCCGGCCCTGGTTGTCAGATTGAGCTCAAACTTTTACCAAAGTACTGCGTTCTTTAAGGCCTTTGATATGATGTATCACAAATCTGATAGTGCTGAAAATTGAGATCCCCTTAAAATCCCCTTGAAAATGAAGAATTAGGTACGTGTTTTAGCGTTTTTCCTAAATCCAAATGGTTCTCAAGATTTCAGGTGGCAAATTTTTATTTAAACACCCTGTATAGTTATGTTGCTGTAGCTTCTCGAAGTTGTGCGAGTAGGTAGGCACTAATAATCGTGAGAGCTAAATATGGGGTTATCCCATAATGGTGGATTCTCGAAATAGCATACACATTTTCACATACAAAGGTGACTTAAAGAAATCGCAAATATATTCTGGGATTTTTTAGGTACTGGGGTTACTTTAGTGATCTTAAACAAGTCTGGGAAAACGGCTGAAGACAATGATAAGTTGAAAATATAAAATAGAAGTATAATGATCTGTTTACATTTAAACAAATGGAAACATCATGCCGTGTGAGTGGAAACACGCCATAGTAAGGGGCTTCTTTGCAGTACAGGACTTACTAGCGTCTACACATTACACACATGTATAACTTGATAAGTTACCTGTGCAATGCAACACCTGACGCTAGGCCCGTTTAAGATGTTATACGCGACCTGGAAAAACTGGAAAAGTCATGGAATCTGAAAATCGGGCAAAAAGTCATGGAAAATCGTAAAAAAATTTAGCGCATTCCACCTCATATTCTATGACTTTCTGCATACTCATTTGATTTTTTTTTTTTTTTTTTTTTTTTTTTTTTTTCGTGGTGGTGCAAAGTTGCCCTCAATGGTGCAAAGTAACCCCACTCCAGTTTACCGATATGTAATAACTGTAATAAGGTACATAATAAGTTTCCAAAGGTAGGCGAATTGATATCGGACAAACAAAAATTAGGTTAAAAGATTTTATTCTCTGACATTGTCAGGCACCATAAGGTGATTGTAAAAACACATTGAGACCTCGAAAACTGAGGGGAGAACTTTTGGTGACCGAAAAAACAAATTTTCGGCCGGACCCCCCTTTTTTTTTTTTTTTTTTTTTTTTTTGTTAAAACCATATTAATGTTTTTGCTGTAAAGTTTAAAACTTATTCCACAGGACCGCATACCTACTTACCCTGTGAGTAAAAAAAGAAAAATTAAAAACAAAAAACAGTTTTATGCTGAAAATGTAGGTACCTATGTTTTTGGAGATAAATGTTACCGTAAATTTTTTTCTCTTACCAGGTGCTTTAGAAAAGAACACAGAACATGAATTTACTACTGGAGCTTTTTAAAGATCGTTCCTTTTTACTTTCTTTACCATTAGCTTTATAGGGCAAAAAATGGACTTTTAAAAAAAAGTTCCGGCTAGGGTCCAGGGTTCTAGTAAATTATTGTTCTGTGTTCTTTTCTAAAGCACCTGGTTTAAAAATGGTGTAAAAATATTGAGGAGAAAAAAAAGTTGCGGTAACTGCATTTTCAGCATGAAACTGATCCTTATTTCTCATTTTTTACTCACAGAGTATGTAAATATGTGGTCTTGTGGAATAAGTTTTAAACTTTACAGCAAAAAATCTGGTATCACACGACTTTCCTTATCCTATTGAACGATGTTGGGTGTTGTTCTATTGTAACTTTTACAATATCTCTAACCGTTTAGTCAGTATCGCTGAAAACCGTCGAAAACCCCCAAAAAGCTGTCAAAATACCGCCAACCGCAGTACCTATCCTAACCAAACGTTTTGTGTTGCATCCTTGTCACATTTGTGGACTACATACCAAATTTTAAGTTTTTAGCTCATACCCATACCATTCCCGAGATATTATTGAATTACACTGAAAACCGCCAAAAAGCGGCCGAAATACCGCCAAGCGTTGCACCAATCTTAACCAAAAGTTATGTGTCGCATCCTTGTCACATTTGACAGTTGCATACTAAATTTCAAGTCTCTAGCTTTTACCGTTCTTGAGATATCTTGTTTACAGATAGACACACACACACACACACACACACACACACACACACACACACACACACACAAGAACCAATGGCTGAAACTTTGTATTTAGGCTCTAGGGACCTCAAAACGTGTTTTGGAACTAAAAACTGACCACCTAAAATTTGACCCGATTACATTACCTACTTTCCTTCCTATAGGAAGGTCCTATAGGAAGGAAAGTTTCCTTCCTATGTTTTTACTTTCCTTCCTATAGGAAGGAAAGTAAAAACATCAATAATGGTTTTACAGAAGAAAAAAAAATAATAATAATAAAATTGAACACCGAACAGTAGTTTGAGAAAAACCAAATAAAAATAGGGGTGTCCCGCTTTCACTGCCCGGCAGTGTAACCTATAGATAGATTTACCAAGGAGGATTCTCTCAACAGATTACTGCGCATCTTTCTGTGCATTCCTGCATGTACGGTTGTTTGCAATTGATGTCGATATCGAGCAATATTACAATTTGCCAAAATCTGCGCATCAAAAATCAAAGAAATACGTTTTTTCTTTTTAATTTCAAACGGGCTCTGAGACAAATGGAGGGAGCATAAATTCTGGGACACCCTGTATATTGGGGTGCGAAAGTAGATCAGGTTAAAAAAATCATCAAAATCAGTTGAACCGGAGATAAGTGACTTGGAACAATGCTGGCTTTTATGGCGGCTGTTGTTAAAAGTAATGTCTCAACGCCGACCCTATTTAAATAGGAAAAGAATCCGAACAGTACCAATTTTCTGAGGAGCACATCATGAGAAACTTGATCAAAAGCGCGGTGGATATCGGTGTATATCACGTCAACCTTTCTCTGCATAAAACCATGCTGGGCAGGCGAAATCTTGTTATACACGAACTTGGAAATGTGTGAAAAAATGCAGCACTCAAATATCTTTGATATTACTGTTAATTGTTATTGTTATTGTTATTGTTATTGTTATTGTTATTGTTATTGTTATTGTTATTGTTATTGTTATTGTTATTGTTATTGTTATTGTTATTGTTATTGTTATTATTATTATTATTATTATTATTATTATTATTATTATTATTATTATTATTATTATTATTATTATTATTATTATTATTATTATTATTATTATTATTATTATTATTATTATTATTATTATTATTATTATTATTATTATTATTATTATTATTATTATTATTATTATTATTATTATTATTATTATTATTATTATTATTATTATTATTATTATTATTATTATTATTATTATTATTATTATTATTATTATTATTATTATTATTATTATTATTATTATTATTATTATTATTCTCTATTTTTTCCATCTTGAACCTCTTGATTTATTCTGTCTGAATTTTCAGATGTATGTTTGTGAGGAGTGCGGTCACACTACCAACGAGCCGGAGGTTCATTATCTCCATTTGAAAGAAAACCATCCCTACAGTCCAGCATTGCTGAAATTCTACGACAAAAGGCATTTCAAATTCACCAACTCCAACTTTGCTAACATGCTCTTGCAAGTAAGTAAAACCAAGAATACCTACCAAGATTATTAGTGTGTTATGTAGGGACGTGAAATAAATAAAAACAACTTCATGTGTCGCAAGGTACTAGTAAGCGGGGCGGGGGCTAGAATGCAGTATTTTTTTTTTTTTTTTTTTTTTTTTTTAATTGTTTTTATAATTGATTTTACGCCCCTTTCAAGGCAATTACAAAATCAATGGATAGGTATAGTACATTTTACAATAAAAAATAGATAAACTTAGGGCTACAATACTTTAAATATACTATAATACGTTTATCCTAGGCATTGCTCAGATATAGAGAATTGCTTTTGTTTTCTCTTTGAAAACCCCGATATTGTCAGCAATGTCCAGGGCCGAGGCATGTTTATTGAATATGTCCATGGCAATGGGCAGTGTTGATTTGGAGTATGCAGGTCCACGAATATCACCTGAGGTAAAGATTGAAGGGTCCTCTCTTCTCCGTAGTCCAGGTATAGGGACTCTTGTAACTTTTGAGCGGCTTGGAATTTAGAAGTCCTAGCGAACCCCTTGTAACTTTTGAGCGGCTTGGAATTTAGAAGTCTTAGCGAACCCCTTGTAACTTTTGAACGGCTTGGAATTTAGAAGTTCCGTTTTCTTCTAGAGATAGGAAAGAGCCCATGGAAATTTGATGGTGATGTCAAAATCCAGGTTCGAAACCCGGAAGTGACACTTTTTGTATAAAAGTAGTAATTTCAAATGAGAACCCCTATTTTTTATTTCATTTTTGAAATCTACGTCGATTTCGTGGGGAACCGAATAATCTTTTGCTATTATTGGTAGGTAAGTGGTACCTAAGTACGGGAGGCGAGATTTTTTTCATCCTGAACAAGGGATGTGTAAAATACGTTTAGTTTTAGTTTTAGGTGATGAATAACGTGGTGACATTAGTTTTTCGTTATCTTTTACTTTTAAGGTCCTGGGTGTACGGACACAGTTTGAACACCCCCTATACCCAACACCTCAAAAATGTAAGATAACGAAAAACTAATGTCACCACGTTATTCATCACCTAAAACTAAACGTATTTTACACATCCCTTGTTCAGGATGAAAAAAATCTCGCCTCCCGTACTTAGGTACCACTTACCTACCAATAATAGCAAAAGATTATTCGGTTCCCCACGAAATCGACGTAGATTTCAAAAATGAAATAAAAAATAGGGGTTCTCATTTGAAATTACTACTTTTATACAAAAAGTGTCACTTCCGGGTTTCGAACCTGGATTTTGACATCACCATCAAATTTCCATGGGCTCTTTCCTATCTCTAGAAGAAAACGGAACTTCTAAATTCCAAGCCGTTCAAAAGTTACAAGGGGTTCGCTAAGACTTCTAAATTCCAAGCCGCTCAAAAGTTACAAGGGGTTCGCTAGGACTTCTAAATTCCAAGCCGCTCAAAAGTTACAAGTGGTTCACTAGGACTTCTAAATTCCAAGCCGCTCAAAAGTTACAAGGGATCCGCTAGAACTTCTAAATTCCAAGCCGCTCAAAAGTTACAAGGGGTTCGCTAGGACTTCTAAATTCCAAGCCGCTCAAAAGTTACAAGGGATCCGCTAGAACTTCTAAATTCCAAGCCGCTCAAAAGTTACAAGGGGTTCGCTAGGACTTCTAAATTCCAAGCCGCTCAAAAGTTACAAGGGATCCGCTAGGACTTCTAAATTCCAAGCCGCTCAAAAGTTACAAGGGGTTCGCTAGGACTTCTAAATTCCAAGCCGCTCAAAAGTTACAAGGGATCCGCTAGGACTTCTATATAGTCCACTTCAACTGGGAAGTCCGATGACCTTTGGGTGCGCACTCGTCAAAAAATAGCTCGTTGATTAACAAGTAAGCATGTGAACAATTGATCCCATGGGATTTTTCACGCCGAATCCAATGGTGAAACTTTTAGAACTGTCCGACTTACAGTTGAGAAGTTGCGGTTCCCCTCCATGCGCTTCCATCGGACTTCCCAGTTGACGTGGACTGTAGTCGATTATACTTTAAATTTAACGTAGAAAACGAATATGCAATAAAAAATATATAATTGGGGTTCTTATTTAAGAAACCAAAGTTGGCACCCAATTTGCTGACTTCGCGAAATTTTTCGCGAATCGTGATATTGCCAAAATATTCATATTGGGACAAAACTGGTATTGTTGGAAAGCTGAGACTTCAGGGATATATTTCCCGTGCCGCGGCCAGCAGATTCGACCTTTTTTACTGGTCAAATTGCCTCTTGAAAATTTAAAAGAAAATGCTGATCAGGGAAATTTATAAATTAAAACTAGATCGGAAAAAAAATGTTATAGAATATTTTTGTTGCAAATGACCTCAGGAATCTACCCTATTTTTGGTAACGTTTTTCGTGTTCACCCTGTATATAAAACTGTGTACTTCTGGTTAGATTTTTTTCTAGGAAAACGAGTTTTAGGTCGCACTTTTTTATTATAGGTAGAAATCTCACTTCAATCATCTTTTGTGAAGAATTGTGTGACTGAAATACCTATTTAATATCTGAGTTAGGGTAAAAGAACACTCAAATAAGCATCATTCAATAGGATAAGGAAAGTCGTGTGATGTTCACACCAGATTTTTTTTTTATTATCATTTTCAACTGCTACTGCTGCTTGTTTTTGTTTTTTGGCGACTATCAAAATTCACCAGAGCTCTGTGGTGGATTCTCGAAATAACATAGACACTCATATAAAGGTGATTAATTATTATGAACAAGGTACATTTATTTATTTGTTTTAATTATTATTATTATCTATTGGGTATTATTATGATAAAGAGTTGTACATTAATGATTGTTATGTTCCTACAAATGAGTGACAACGGACACTGTATTTTAGTTAACATAAATCAGAAACAGACTTTATTGAGGAACATTTAAAATACATTAAAACACTAGACAAATTTACAGTTAATTAATTATCACAGATTATAATATTTTTCTAATTCAGCTCTGGCCCTCATGGCTGCCGTACGTTCGCACTCGTTCGTCGTCTATGTTACCCGGAACCTTGTCTGATCTCGAATGCCGATCCCCTTGTGGATGCCACCCACGCTCATTATGAAAAGTTAATTTTTGACTCAAGCTATGACGTATAATTACTGTTAACCAATCAGAATTAGATACGGTTTCTGGAGTCAAATTCCAACTATTCAAACCTATGACGTAGGCGTACCTAATACGTACATAATTATAACCATAATATATGACAATAATAATAATGACAATGACCATGACCATGACCATGACAATGATAATAATAATAATAATAATTAAAAAAAAAGCAGATATCAGTGTTACTATGTACTATCATTACTCATTAAGGAGGGTTAGAGACTTCTCACAACAGGTTACTGGCATTCCTGCGCTAATATGTCACATTATGCTAAGTTTCTACAAAAAGTTATGAAATCCCCCCAAAAAATAGCACTTCGTGACATAAAAAGCCCTGCCAAGTTGTTCCCCTCAAAAGAAATCACGGGCGAAAAAAAAAATAATAATAATAAAAAAACAACATATTTTCGAAAATGTACAGCATGGCACAGGGGTCCTAACGAACCCCTCGTAACTTTTGAACGGCTTGGAATTTTGAATTTCCATTTTCTTCTAAAGGTAGGAAAGGGCCGTGATGTCAAATCCAGGTTCGAACCCCGGGAAGGGGCACTTTTTGTGTAAAAGTAGTCATTTCTCGAGAAATTCAAATGAAAAACCTTTATTTTTTATTTAATTTTTAATATCTACCTCGAATTTATGGGGAACCCTATAATCTTTTGTTATTATTGGTAAGTGGTAAGCTGGTAAGTACTAAACAAGGGATGTGAAATATCAATTTCGTGTAGTTTTAGGTGCTGAATAACGTGGTGACATTAGTTTTTCGTTATCTTTTACTTTTAAGGTCCTGGGTGTACGGACACAGTTTGAACACCCCCTATACCCAACACCTCAAAAATGTAAGATAACGAAAAACTAATGTCACCACGTTATTCATCACCTAAAACGAGAAGAGACACAATACTTCCCATTTAGGTGCTGGGTCAACACGAGAACACCAGAAAGTAACCTGTTGAAATATTTGCAATCGAAAACCGAGTACAAATTTTTGTCGATGTTGGGATTCGAACCCGGGACCTTCTGCATGGCAAGCAAGCGCGTTACCACTGGACCAATTACAAGTGACAAATTCGTGGAATAAGTAACAACGTCCGTGGACGAGTTTGTATGCCACTAGGGTTAGGACGTCCCAGGTTCGAAGTTTTTTCAGCTCTGTGCTTGGATTGTGAGATGCACTCAGCCTCGTGAGGACAATTGAGTAGCTATTTTACTCGAGTAGCAACAAATGAAATATGAGAGAACTTTGAAGGAATTGAGATTCAGCATTTTTAGCAGATAGTAAACACTGAGAATGCAGGCTTGGTCTCAATTTTCTGATCTCACCACTTTTATAGGTCGACATTTGTGGTTAGGAACTTGGCCTTTTTTTTCTTCTTCACATTTATTTATTTATTTTTTTTATTTTTATTTCTTTTTTGTGGTTCATAGACTCTTACAAAAAAAAAAAACAACCTATTTTCAAGATGCAGTTTTGATAGGTACCCATGTTTTTTCAAGCTCGAAAAATTCAAAAATATTCAACATGCTTTTCCTCTCTCCTTCATTTCAGACGGATATATCCGGACTGTGCCGCACGCGGTCACAGAGCTCACCTCCTGATCCGGAGACCGGACTTCGAGTCTCCAAGGTGAAGAACCTCCGGCATTGTGGCGGTCGGAGTAGTGG
>NW_007379654.1:4563-15720 GCF_000475195.1 Diaphorina citri | reverse complement strand
TAATGTACTTTTGTATTAGTAAATGTATAGCTACGTTGCTTACATTAAGTTTGCCAAGTTTGAAATTACCTTATGTGGGTAACGAGGCAAAGAAGTTTGTTTCGTGACCATTGGCCACTGAAGTAGGTACAAGGATCTTCATCGAGAAAAAGCTGGACTTCTAAAGAGGCATAGGTTTATTATTATCAAAAGAAATGAAGGAAAAATAACAATGAAACTTGCAGAAATGTTATAAGAGGTTCTCTTGATGATGTTGATTTTGAAGAAACGCCAAAGACCAGACTTTCCAACCACTCTACAAAACCGTTTATCCCACACTCTTTGTCTCCAGCAAGTTAGCAGCAATCAACAATGAATGGAATCTAGTGACAACACCTTAGAACGATCAAGATCCAAGGTACTGCAGAATACCACATTGTCAATAGACTATTCAAAGCTATACATAAATAAATAAATAAATGTCTTTTCTTTGTGTTACTATATCACAACTTTGGTGCTCACTGCAGCATTGTAGGATTTTTTCCAAATACATATATCGCAATAATCCAGCTCCCAATTACCTACCATGCTGGCACCGGTCGCTATGCGCATTTATATTACATAGCTACTCATTTTCCTCACGAGGCTGAGTGGGCCCCGTAACGGCCAGTCACGGAATCAATCATTTGCATGATACAAATTTCTTGACCCCGCCGGGAATCGAACCCGGGTCTCCCGCGTGCAAGGCGAGCGCAGTGACCACTACGCCATGGGAGCTGACTTTTTATGTATATATTAGGTATATGTTCTAAGCAATCATGTATATGGATTATGGAACAATAAATAAACTATCCAAATTAAATTACCCATCCAAGCCGCTCAAAAGTTACAAGGGATCCGCTAGGACTTCTAAATTCCAAGCCGCTCAAAAGTTACAAGGGGTTCGCTAGGACTTCTGAGCCAAGCTGTATACATACAGGGTATCCCAGAATTTTAAACGGAAGAACGCCAGTTGGGTCCCATGACCTTTTTTCTCAAGGTAGGTACCAATTGGGTCCCGTACACCTGTAATGACTTGGATGAAATAAATAAGAGTTTTAATTTTTAACAATGTTACAACGTTCTTGTTTCTGTTATTCACAAGTAGAAGAAATGATTCTGCTTTATTCGTACCTCTATTCTATTATGGGACTGGTTGTTCCTCTCCCGAGAGAGTATGTAATTAACACTGCGGCCTCTGTAGATCTATTGTGACAAGTATTTTTTCCCCTGCCCGAGCTGCTATTCCCGGGCCTTGATGAAATCTAGAAGTACTCTCACTCTCACTGGTATATTTCCACCTCCTCAGTTTCTCTAAAATTCACCTGCAGCAGCTCTATAAAGTCCGCACAATCAGGTTTATTCCAGAAAAAGCTGTGAGTCCATATATTATTCCATTGAGAGGATACCAAGAGGTGCCATCTAGGCCAGAGAGCTCGCTCTGGGGTCTAATGTAATGAGAGATATTCAGGTACATAATTATGTTGTTGTACCCTACTTCCTGAGACGGACTTGACCATAGTCCCATTCAGGTACCCTCAAAAGAGCCAGTGTTATTGTCTGTGGCTTGACAAGGCTGGTTTTGTCTCAGTTTTACGTCCTCCAGCGAGACGTTTATTCGTACTTAATCCATCATAATTTTTCGAGATTTTTCAATACAATCACTAAAATTTTCGGTGATTATTCAGAAGTTACGACAGTGAAAAAGAAGGCTCCTTTTTGTGTTCAACCTAAACCTATAATAAGACTTTTGGAAGATTCAGCTCTAAGAACTTAGTGCTTGTGATGTGTTGATAGAAAGAAGAAGAAGAAGAAGAAGAAGAAGAAAAAAAAAAAATCAGGTACCTATGCATCAATTTAAGTGTCGGACCCAATTGGTACCTTCCTAAATGCGGGACCCAATTGGTAGCAAAAAAAAGGTTTTGGGACTGAATTGGTTTCCTCCCGTTTTTCTCGGAGCCTGTTTGAAATTGCAAAAAAAAACGCAATTCTCTCATTTTTGATGCGGATATTTTGGCAATATCGCGATTTGCGAAAAATTTTCTCGATGTGAGCGAATCGGGTGCCAACTTTGACCTAACTCGTTGTTAAGCTATCGCTGTCACCTAAAAAAAAAAAAAAAAAAAAAAAAAAAAAAAAAAAATTTAACAAAAAAACCCCTTTTTTTTTTTTTTTTTTTTTTTTTTTCATATTCGTTTCTACGTACAATTTAAAGTACATATAATCGACCACCGCGAACGCTTCCTATTTACTTCAAAAAATGAAGTGAATTGTAAAAGTAATATTATAACCAAAAGATTTAAAAGTAAAAAATAGCATGATTTGATATGTGACACACGTACCTTTGAAAAACATGTAGGATATGCGAATTTCGCGAACACCGCTCAAATCGCAAACAGCGAAATATTGGACCATATTGAAATAATAATGAAACTATAAGATTTGGGAGCAAAAAACACTCTGATTTTATTTGTCGCACTTGTACTTTTGAGGCATTTTCGTGATTCGCGGTTTTCGAATTCCGCGAAAATCGCAAACCGCATAAATTCGAGTGAGTACAGTCCACTTCAACTGGGAAGTCCGATGACCTTTGGGTGCGCACTCGTCAAAAAATAGCTCGTTGATTAACAAGTAAGCATGTGAACAATTGATCCCATGGGATTTTTCACGCCGAATCCAATGGTGAAACTTTTAGAACTGTCCGACTTACAGTTGAGAAGTTGCGGTTCCCCTCCATGCGCTTCCATCGGACTTCCCAGTTGACGTGGACTGTAGTCGATTATACTTTAAATTTAACGTAGAAAACGAATATGCAATAAAAAATATATAATTGGGGTTCTTATTTAAGAAACCAAAGTTGGCACCCAATTTGCTGACTTCGCGAAATTTTTCGCGAATCGTGATATTGCCAAAATATTCATATTGGGACAAAACTGGTATTGTTGGAAAGCTGAGACTTCAGGGATATATTTCCCGTGCCGCGGCCAGCAGATTCGACCTTTTTTACTGGTCAAATTGCCTCTTGAAAATTTAAAAGAAAATGCTGATCAGGGAAATTTATAAATTAAAACTAGATCGGAAAAAAAATGTTATAGAATATTTTTGTTGCAAATGACCTCAGGAATCTACCCTATTTTTGGTAACGTTTTTCGTGTTCACCCTGTATATAAAACTGTGTACTTCTGGTTAGATTTTTTTCTAGGAAAACGAGTTTTAGGTCGCACTTTTTTATTATAGGTAGAAATCTCACTTCAATCATCTTTTGTGAAGAATTGTGTGACTGAAATACCTATTTAATATCTGATATATAAAAATGAATGTGTGTGTGTGTGTGTGTGTGTGTGTGTGTGTGTGTGTGTGTGTGTGTGTGTGTGTGTGTGTGTGTGTGTGTGTGTGTGTGTGTGTGTGTGTGTGTGTGTGTGTGTGTGTGTGTGTGTGTGTGTGTGTGTGTGTGTGTGTGTGTGTGTGTGTGTGTGTGTGTGTGTGTGTGTGTGTGTGTGTGTGTGTGTGTGTGTGTGTGTGTGTGTGTGTGTGTGTGTGTGTGTGTGTGTGTGTGTGTGTGTGTGTGTGTGTGTGTGTGTGTGTGTGTGTGTGTGTGTGTGTGTGTGTGTGTGTGTGTGTGTGTGTGTGTGTGTGTGTGTGTGTGTGTGTGTGTGTGTGTGTGTGTGTGTGTGTGTGTGTGTGTGTGTGTGTGTGTGTGTGTGTGTGTGTGTGTGTGTGTGTGTGTGTGTGTGTGTGTGTGTGTGTGTGTGTGTGTGTGTGTGTGTGTGTGTGTGTGTGTGTGTGTGTGTGTGTGTGTGTGTGTGTGTGTGTGTGTGTGTGTGTGTGTGTGTGTGTGTGTGTGTGTGTGTGTGTGTGTGTGTGTGTGTGTGTGTGTGTGTGTGTGTGTGTGTGTGTGTGTGTGTGTGTGTGTGTGTGTGTGTGTGTGTGTGTGTGTGTGTGTGTGTGTGTGTGTGTGTGTGTGTGTGTGTGTGTGTGTGTGTGTGTGTGTGTGTGTGTGTGTGTGTGTGTGTGTGTGTGTGTGTGTGTGTGTGTGTGTGTGTGTGTGTGTGTGTGTGTGTGTGTGTGTGTGTGTGTGTGTGTGTGTGTGTGTGTGTGTGTGTGTGTGTGTGTGTGTGTGTGTGTGTGTGTGTGTGTGTGTGTGTGTGTGTGTGTGTGTGTGTGTGTGTGTGTGTGTGTGTGTGTGTGTGTGTGTGTGTGTGTGTGTGTGTGTGTGTGTGTGTGTGTGTGTGTGTGTGTGTGTGTGTGTGTTCGAACTTTATGCCTGGCCAAACCGCTCATCCGATTGCTATGAAACTTTGTCAACTTATTGCTTGCACTCCCGTGAAGGTTATAGGATATTTTCCGGTTCGTTTTTGTTAAGCTACGCCGAGCACGGTGGGTAAACGGCAAATTCTCTAGAAAAAATTCACGTTTTTTGACATAAATGACCTCAGATCTTGAAATTTGTCTCGGCGACCTATGAAGTCAAAGCGAGAAAGTTTTAGATAACACTTCAGCCGTTAATTTAAGACCGGTTTCAGAAAATTCGACCGATTCAAAATGGTGGGACATTGAAAACAAGTCTGAAATGGCGTATTACTCAGGTAGACCTGTTTTTGTCCTCTTTTCACGAGAAAACGGCTTGACAGATGTTAATGAAATTTGTGTGTGTGTGTGTGTGTGTGTGTGTGTGTGTGTGTGTGTGTGTGTGTGTGTGTGTGTGTGTGTGTGTGTGTGTGTGTGTGTGTGTGATGGGTGTGTGTGGTGTGATGGGTGGGTGTGATGGGTGGGTGTGATGGGTGGGTGTGGTGTGATGTGTGTGTGATGGGCTGATGGGTGTGTGTGTGTTTGTGGGGAAGCAACGCGACGGGTTCGCCCTAGTCACAAATAAAAGGAATTTAAAAGTAGTATATGTATATGTATGGGCACACGTCCCTTATTCTTCCAAAAATAGTGGGGCCGCAATACACAATTCTTGACTCTATCTATGTATCTATCAGTTCTTCCCCCCGTAGCAAGTACTTCTGATCTGGTCCACATGTCGTCTCCACACATTCCCTTCGTCCAACTCCACCTGGTAATGCAGCCTTCCTTCTCTTCTCAGTACTCTTCCAAACTTCCATTTCCCTTCACGCGTATAATTTCTAACTTGCACCCGGTCTCCCACATCAAACTTTCTTCTCGGCTCTCTTCTGTTTCTGCTTCCCTGGTTTTCTCTTTCTTCTTGTTCACTTCGGAACATGACATGAAAGTCTGTTCTTACTTCTCTTTGGAACATCAAATCATAAGGGCTCTTTCCATCAGCATTGGGAACTTTTCTCAGTTGTATCAAAATCTGACTCAGTTTGTATTCGACATCACCTTTTTCATCATGCATGCAGTTCAACAGCTTCTTAATGGTTTGAACATACCTTTCTGCTTGACCATTAGTGGATGGATGAAATGGAGCACTTGTTTTATGGATGACTCCATTTCCTTCTAGGAAGTCTTTAAATACCTTTGAGGTGAACTGTGGTCCATTGTCCGATACCAATACTTCTGGAAAACCAAAGTTACAAAATAAATTTCTCAACTGTTTGATGCACCATTGTGATGTCGTGGTTTTAGTGGGGATAACATCAACCCATTTAGAATGTGCATCTACTATTACAAAGTAGTAATATCCTGACATGGGCCCGGCAAAATCAATATGCAACCTCTGCCATGGTTTAGTAGGTGGTTCCCAACTATGAGATCGCTCCATCGGTGCCTCATTTTGCTTTAGACAACAAACTTTACAACCTTTGGCAATGCTTTCGATGTCCTTATCGATGTTTTTCCAATAACAGAAGTTCCTTGCGAGTGATTTCATTTTAACAATACCAACATGTCCTACATGCAACTCTTTGTGTATAAAGTTCACAATCGATTCCCCCTCTTGCAGCTGAGTGAAATGTAGGCTAGCAGTAGTACTTACAGGATTCAGTGTCTTCTCATGTTGTACCGATGTCTTCAGACTTACGCTCGGAAAAATCTTCTTCTTGTCTGCAATTTTCAGTCGCAATCGAGTGAAGTTCTCTAGCATTTCACATGCGTAATCTATCTGCTCTTCAAACTCATCCGGCACCAACACATTGATAGACTTTTGTATCACCCCGTACTTCTCTTGCAAAAGATCCAACACCTTCTCTTTCGCTTCCAATTCATGTAATGTAAATTTAACTGTAGCATCCGAAACTTCATTCATTGTCATGGTCAACTTCCTTTTGTACACCGACCTCTTCTTCTTCAATTCTTCCAACTCCATCGTATGGATGATTTACCCTCGTCGCCAATGTTAAATATAAGAAATAAGAAAACGAACAGCTTGGAGAGAAACGAATTGTATCATTTTAATATTTCGACTGACTCGAAAATCATCTGGCCGCAATACACAATTCTTGACTCTATCTATGTATCTATCAGAGAAAGTTTTGGATAACACTTCAGCCGTTAATTTAAGACCGGTTTCAGAAAATTCGACCGATTCAAAATGGCGTATTACTCCGGTAAACCTGTTTTTGTCCTCTTTTCACGAGAAAACGGCTTGACAGATGTTAATGAAATTTGTGTGTGTGTGTGTGAGTGTGTGTGTGTGTGTGTGTGTGATGGGTGTGTGTGGTGTGATGGGTGGGTGTGATGGGTGGGTGTGGTAAACAGTTATTTCAAGTATGAACATTTGAAACTCGCAAGAGGCATGCAATAGCGCATACCTTACACTTTTAACATGACGCATGACGCACGGGAAAGCGCACGAGTGGTAGACATAACTTAATTGCATACTACATTTTAAAACTATTGTAAATAGGTACATAATAGAGAGCCTATGTCTTGCATCATGGACACTAACTACTATTCTTGATACTTTATTCTAGAGAAAAGCTGTGAGTCCATATACTATCCCATTAAGAGGATACCAAGAGGTGTCATCAAGGCCAGAGAGCTAGCTCAGGCCTCAGGGCCCCTAAATCAAAGGGGTCTAATGAGAGATATTCAGGTACATAATTATGTCGTTGTACCCTACTTCCTGAGACGGACTTGACCATAGTCCCATTCAGGTACCCTCAAAACTACTCAAAAGAGCCAGTGTTATTGTCTGTGGCTTGACAAGGCTGGTTTTGTCTCAGTTTTACGTCCTCCAGCGAGACAATTCTGTTTCTGTATACACGACTGCACGACAAGGAAAATAAATAGATCATAAATTAAGGAGCGCGGTAGCGCTCCGCCCCGCCAAGTCAAGAAAGTTTGACCGCGCTACTAGAGATATTATACGCGACAGGGAAAGTAGCCGTTTTCAGGTAGTTGTAGGGGGACAACTACAAATGATGGAAGAAAACGGATTGCATGTGTGTGTTCGGGCATGAAAGTAGACCACGTTGAAAAAAAAAATCATCAAAATCGGTTAAGTTTACCTGGAGATATTTGACTTTAAAAAACGTCAAATTTTTCATCATTTTCTGCTGCTGCTGCTGCTGCTGCTGCTTCCGCTTCTTCTTTGACGTTGACCGCTCTACAGCCTAAACCACTGGACCGATTTTGATGGTTGATGGCTCATTTTCTTTCTCGTGAGTGGTAGGTGTGCCTTTTCATATTTTCAAGGCCCCCAAAGGGCCCCTTCAGCCTTAAATTTGATAAAAGAGTGATTTTTAGGGGAAAAATTCTAAATTATCGCTCGAGTTAATTAATAAGGAAGTTTTGTACTACGTAGAGTCAAAAGTCGGAGTGTCCCAGTGGTAAGGAGTGTGATCTTTGACAAACTGCCGAGCGGGTGGGGAGGGGTTCGAATCCCACTGTGAACATTTCTTTGTACATAATTTTATCATTTAAAAATATCAAATTGCTGACGATTTAGTACACATGGAGCAACAGACTGTAAGAAGGACAAAAGGTTAGTAACAGTTGACCTCCCCCTGAGAAAGCCATGCTGGTGAACACTCAACTGATTTTGTACATGGAAGTAAACATTCTTATAAATTACCTTCTCAAATAACTTACAAAAAACACAGAGCAATGATGTACTTGTTACATGCTCTCACACCTGATGTACTTCAGGTGCGAGCATGTAACAAGATATCAACTTTAGATTCCCCAACATTACCCTTGAGCCTCATGAAAGTCTCAAGCCTGTGTATAAAGTTCACAATCGATTCCCCCTCTTGCAGCTGAGTGAAATGTAGGCTAGCAGTAGTACTTACAGGATTCAGTGTCTTCTCATGTTGTACCGATGTCTTCAGACTTACGCTCGGAAAAATTTCAGTTCAGCGATACCTACGCTCTGATTTTTTGCAAAAGGTATCGTGT
The DNA here is from genome assembly GCF_000475195.1 of Diaphorina citri. Classification (NCBI taxonomy): domain Eukaryota; kingdom Metazoa; phylum Arthropoda; class Insecta; order Hemiptera; family Psyllidae; genus Diaphorina; species Diaphorina citri. The sequence continues at coordinate 7,401 of NW_007379654.1, read as the reverse complement.
TTATTTCGCATTTCTTCAAATGGAAGTAGGTAATTAATTTTAAATTTAGTATTTAATTTAAATAATAATAATAATTAAGACTTTCAATTTGTTTTAACAAGAGTGTGTAAACTCAAATTGGAATCGGTATCGGTTTACAATACTGTGGTATCTTTGAGCGTTTGAGCCACTATGGGATGAATACACCATTTTCTTTTCTTCTTTCGTTGCCGATTGTACCAGTACATAACCATCAACGTATTCGCGTCCATCACCTCGTTTTTTTTCTGATTCCGGCAAAAAAAAAAAGAAAAAAAAACGTTTCCGGCGTAGTGTGAACGAGCTCTAAATGACCTCAGATCTTGAAATTTGTCACGACGACCTATGAAGTCAAAGCAGTCGCAATCGAGTGAAGTTCTCTAGCATTTCACATGCGTAATCTATCTGCTCTTCAAACTCATCCGGCACCAACACATTGATAGACTTTTGTATCACCCCGTACTTCTCTTGCAAAAGATCCAACACCTTCTCTTTCGCTTCCAATTCATGTAATGTAAATTTAACTGTAGCATCCGAAACTTCATTCATTTGACTCCCGCTTTGTTTGTTTGTGCGCAAGCGTTTCTGCGCATTTTGACATTAAGTCTGACGTCACAACTCTTTGAACTTTTTAATTAGAACGGCAATTAAAAATTGAATTTTCGACCTTTTAAAGTTACTTTTTCGGAGTTTTGACTTCAGATTTGGATTTTTCACAACTTTTTACGTAGGAATCGACCTTTTATTCATAATTTTTACCCAACTGCAACTGCTCCATTACACATTTAACACAATTTACGAGTATAATGCTAATGCTAAAGATTAAAGATCTAAAGGTTCTCCAATTTTATAAATGAATATTTTTTTCAATCAAACGCTACCTATCTCTTGTTTAATAGGTTAATACAGTAATAATACATAAACATAACATAATTATTAAATATCACAATCATGTCTGTGGAATGGAATAATTCATTCAATCATGCATGATGCACCGGATAATTCTACACAAATAAGGTTTTGAAGTATTAATCTGTTGTATCACTAGGTACCTACATAATATCTATCTTGTTCAATCTACTTTTTATTGTGCTTATAATTATTATTATTATTATTATTATTATTATTATTATTATTATTATTATTATTATTATTATTATAGCGCCTACGTTCGGGTTGAGAGATGAGAGAGCGCTTGGGAGTACTCATGTATTCCAATCCCACGCGGTCTGTAGTCGCAAGGGATATTAGCATCATAGCTTAGAGAGTTATGGTTCATCCTAAGCAGGGTCTCAGGTCTGCTTCTTTTCTCTATGTGCGAGAGAGAGCGCGGTGCGCGACCTACGCTACCTCTTTATTTGTCGCAACTCAGTTTTCACAATCTTCCTGGGACTATGGGCTGTGTGCTCATCTAAACATCTACCAGAGACATAAAAACGTGAGGTAAGACCACGATCTGTCGCCTAAACTACACCTTTTCACAGGGTCTCGTTCCCCCTTTTCAAGTGATAGAGACGTCGGTTATGTGCTTCAGCTCCTGAAGATAAAGCAACTGGCAGATCTAACATTCTTGGGTCAATGGCATATATCGGAAACTCATCTAAATACTTTAATTTCTTATCTTGAATGGATTTAATACATTAATTCCACTGATTTTCCAGTGTAATAGTAACTAACAAGTCTACACCTATATCAATCTCAAATAAAAATGGAAAATTCAAACCCAATAAAGACTTGCTTTATGGGATGGTGATTTTTTACAAACAAAATTGCGCAACCTAACGAGAGCACCTACTAGAGCGTGAGCGTGTGTACACACAGACACATACGACCCATAAGAGCAATAATAAAATTATTTTATGCGGTAAATATTATTTTGAATATTTCCACAGAAAAAATGTAAAGTACATCATCCCAACATTGATTTATAAAGTGGGATAAATACAAATATCTACTTTCTTTCTTTCAGTCTATACTTTTGTCTTACGCTTATGACGGTTCTATGACTCTGACTTTATTCTTACCGTGGTCATCTATATAGAGAGTGTATGAGTTACCATAAAGGCTAAATAAAAAGTATTAGCTACACTATGAAGACTAATAAACAATAAGTTAGCTAATGAGCTGATGCAACAGATATACATCATCATACTCTCTCAGTCTCTAGTTATAATGCCCAATATAGTAGTATATAGACATAATAGAGAGTTAAGACTCGTGCTGATGCTACATTCCCAGACAGATAGAGTCATAAAAGTGCTGAGCAGCTTAAATAGAGAAAGAAAAGTTAGACGTATAATTATATTCACACTAAATAATTATACAAGTCATCCCTTCTGACTCCTAATAAAGATCAGATAGAGATTCGGTCCACTAATAGAGATATCTACGTTTGTTTTTACATATCTGTTTTGTTTCAATTGCTTTTTTGATACGTAAATGTAGAGTATATTACATAATAAATTATGGATATACTCGAGACACTCTAATAATTTTTATCTCTAGATTGGTTTCTATTCCTATAGATGGATATTGGTTGATATTTATTGTATTAGTTGTATAGTAAGATAACTTCTCTTGGTTTGATTTTGTAATATTAGTTTATAATATTGTTTTTGATATAACATAATTCATAAGTCACAAATTTTTATGTTCTAATTATCATTACTTACTCTTCGATTTGAAAAAATAAATGGGTTTCCATAACTATTATAGATTCATAAGCAGTATTTACGGTTTTTGTTAATAATGAGTGAGAATATTTCTAATGGTATGATTTATTACTTGATTATTGAAGTTAATATGTTTCCATTATTATTT
>NW_007379654.1:0-1424 GCF_000475195.1 Diaphorina citri | reverse complement strand
ATGTTCATTTTTTACTGCTTGATTACTAGCAGTCGATTATTAGGTACCTAGATGCTATTATTCTGTGTCACATTTTGAAATTCTCGAAAAAATAAGCATAAAATTTCATACCTTGACTGGGATTGAACCCACACCCCCCCTTTGTTAAAAGTAAATAAGCTTTTAAATGTTTTTCAATGAATTTTAAAATGTTCATTTATATGCAGATGCAAAGCGTTTTCGTTAAGGTCTGGGAGCATCACCAGGGATATACCTATAGTCCCGCTGATATTGCATGAAACTTGGGAAATGAACATTGAGCTTGGATGATAGGAGAGACTGCTGCTAAAATGAACAAAAATAGATTAATTTACTGCCAAATATTTTTGACAGTATTGCTTCATACCTGTTAGATATAAGAAATGAGAAAACGAACAGCTTGGAGAGAAACGAATTGTATCATTTTAATATTTCGACTGACTCGAAAATCATCTGGCCGCAATACACAATTCTCGACTCTATCTATATATCTATCAGTTCTTCCCCCCGTAGCAAGTACTTCTGATCTGGTCCACATGTCGTCTCCACACATTCCCTTCGTCCAACTCCACCTGGTAATGCAGCCTTCCTTCTCTTCTCAGTACTCTTCCAAACTTCCATTTCCCTTCACGCGTATAATTTCTAACTTGCACCCGGTCTCCCACATCAAACTTTCTTCTCGGCTCTCTTCTGTTTCTGCTTCCCTGGTTTTCTCTTTCTTCTTGTTCACTTCGGAACATGACATGAAAGTCTGTTCTTACTTCTCTTTGGAACATCAAATCATAAGGGCTCTTTCCATCAGCATTGGGAACTTTTCTCAGTTGTATCAAAATCTGACTCAGTTTGTATTCGACATCACCTTTTTCATCATGCATGCAGTTCAACAGCTTCTTAATGGTTTGAACATACCTTTCTGCTTGACCATTAGTGGATGGATGAAATGGAGCACTTGTTTTATGGATGACTCCATTTCCTTCTAGGAAGTCTTTAAATACCTTTGAGGTGAACTGTGGTCCATTGTCCGATACCAATACTTCTGGAAAACCAAAGTTACAAAATAAATTTCTCAACTGTTTGATGCACCATTGTGATGTCGTGGTTTTAGTGGGGATAACATCAACCCATTTAGAATGTGCATCTACTATTACAAAGTAGTAATATCCTGACATGGGCCCGGCAAAATCAATATGCAACCTCTGCCATGGTTTAGTAGGTGGTTCCCAACTATGAGATCGCTCCATCGGTGCCTCATTTTGCTTTAGACAACAAACTTTACAACCTTTGGCAATGCTTTCGATGTCCTTATCGATGTTTTTCCAATAACAGAAGTTCCTTGCGAGTGATTTCATTTTAACAATACCAACATGTCCTACATGCAACTCTTTTAGAACTTCTCTTTGTAAATT
>NW_007379653.1:18961-44456 GCF_000475195.1 Diaphorina citri | reverse complement strand
AACAGAAACGAACAGGAATTTTCCGGTTTACAACAATACTTGAGCCTCTTGATAAATTTTAAAGCAAAACTTTCCCTCTTTTTCTCTGTATTGCGTATCCTCCATCTCCCTCGTGTCTCTCTCCCCCTCCCTCTCTTCTATTCACAACTTTTTGTCTCTCTCCCTCCCTCTTCTGTTCAGAGCTTTTTCTCTTTCTCTCTCCCTCCCTCCTTATTACTCAGCACCCTTTTCATCCTCCTTTTTTGTTCATATTTTGTCGTCTATCTCCCCCTTCCTCCCCTCTCTCTCCTTCCCATATCTTCCTATACACAGTATGTCGTCTGCCCCAAGAGTGGAGTGGGGAGGGAGGAAAAGAAAGATATAGAGATCATCAACCTCCAATATTCACCCCGTTCTCTTCCAACCAACCTCAAGTGGACAAGGACAAGAGTAGTCATAATGATTAGCACTTGTTTTTGTTCCCAGTTTTAGTGTGGGAAGGGATAATATTTACTCCCTTTCTCTTTTGTCCCACAGAAAAGGTGGGATTCTTGCGCTCTCCCTTCCTTGGTCTCTAGTAGTGGGAGGGAGATTGTATTAATGCCCTCTGCCCCTCACACCCAAATTCTAGTTTTAGGGGTGTGTGTCCCTGGAATCAAATTTAGGGGGTGTGTTCCTGGAATCAACTTTAGGGGGTGTGTTCCTGGAAATCAACTTTGGAATATTGTACCTTACTGGTGGCGATATTTCGACGTTACTGTAACTATTGTCATGGTTTTCTTCCTATTTTGCATCATAAGCTCATAAGTCATAATTTTTCAAAGATCGAAGAACAAACTCTGCATTTTGCACTTCACATTTCACAATATTTTGACATCACAGCAAACTGTTTTATCCGAATAACACGGTTTTCCAATACATATTTTCCAAAGTTTTTTCCTAATTTCTTCCTTAACATAGCGTCATAATTCATAACTTTTTCAAGAGGTTTGACAGAGGGAACTGTGACTGCCAAGGTCTTATCGTCCCAAAATGGAAGAGAAGAAAGACAGGATAGGAGAAAACCAACCGTTCCGAGAACGAACATTATCTCATCAGCATAAAATCCGCCCCGGGCGGGAACCCGCGGCCTAGCGCTTACAAGGCAGACGGGCTACCAACCAAGCTAACAAAGCTGACTATTCATAACTTTTTACAAAGTGCGAAATGCAAAGCGCAAAGTTTATTCATGGAACGCGGGACCTAGTGCATTGGCATTGGTGCATGGAATGTCCGGAGTGCAGTTTTAAATAATTCATACCTTGCTTATCTCTCTGATGGGTTCCCTGTTTATAGTACGGAATACTTTGCAGTGTTTTATGTAAGTACGTACCATATCTATTCACGAGGCTGTGGTGTGAGACCATCCCAAGTACTATCTTATTCCTTTGTTCATGTACTTCTGTTTAAAATTCTGGCGATATAACGAACGGTGTATTTCTACGGAGTGATTCCAGAAAGTGTCTTCTCTGTTCTCAGTAAGCTCTGTGTATTTTTAGCCTGCATTATGTCTTCCCTCCAATTTTTATCATCACATATACACATCCATATTATAAATATTGAAGACACATATTTTTTTTTATTTTGTTAGGTACACTAAACTGTTTATTACAAAATTCGTCTCCCCCTTTTACTACACCTCAATGAAATTTTCGACTTGATGCCGAGTTTAACTACCAACCTCCAGGTCCAAAATCCACCGCATTAACCACTACACCGAAGTTGGTTCAAGGTTTAATAAATACTACGTTTAATAGAGTATTTTTAGCCTGCATTATGTCTTCCCTCCAATTTTTATCATCACATATACACATCCATATTATAAATATTGAAGGTACATATTTTTTCATTTTGTTGGGTACACAGGTACACTAAACTGTTTATTACAAAATTCGTCTCCCCCTTTTACTACACCTCAATGAAATTTTCGACTTGATTTCGAGTTTAACTACCAACCTCCAAGTCCGAAATCCACCGCATTAACCACTACACCGAAGTTGGTTCAAGGTTTAATAAATACTACGTTTAATAGAGAAGAGGATTATCACAGAAATAAATGATGATTGATGACTAACCGTGTTAAACCGCCAGATTTATGTGTCTTGTGGTCAAAAGCTCGGTTAATCTATGATGTTTATCTGTTTGCTGAAATCGGCTTTCTAAGTACATCCTGCTATAATTTGCCCCGCCACAATGCTTTCCAAGTAATGGTTGCTGCTAAGTAATCGCGGCGAGACATGCAAATCTTTTGTATGACGAGTTAATCGCCGTGGTGTATTTGATTAACGAGCATTTTATATGAATAGAGGCGTTCATTCATCGGTGTTTTATTATTATTTTTTCATCATCATTTTTAAATTATTACTTTTTTTTTTCAAAATGTAGAAAGTTTGAGGTCAAACAGTTTTGCCTAGGAGCATTGTAAACAGCATGTTTAATTATAAAGTCACATAAATTAATCGAGCATTAACACTTTTTTATATTAAATATGCAAACGGTACGTAGCAGTACTTTTTTATATGCTTCTCTTTTTACTTTCTTTGAGTTATGTCAACAAACTTTGCACTGGTCGTGAGAACTTGGAGCTTTGTGTCCAGGTTTTCGGTTGCGTGCCAACAATGAAATTATAAATACGTACTTAAGTACCTACTAAATTTTAAGGCCATACCAGTACCAACCGGTCCGAGAACGAACATTATCTCATCAGCATAAAATCCGCCCCGGGCGGGAACCCGCGGCCTAGCGCTTACAAGGCAGACGCGCTACCAACCAAGCTAACTAAACTGGCTATTCATAACTTTTACAAAGTGCGAAATGCAAAGCGCAAAGTTTATTCATGGAACGCGGGACCTAGTGCATTGGCATTGGTGCATGGAATGTCCGGAGTGCAGTTTTAAATAATTTATACCTTGCTTATCTCTCTGATGGGTTCCCTGTTTATAGTACGGAATACTTTGCAGTGTTTTATGTACGTACCATATCTATTCACGAGGCTGTGGTGTGATACCATCCCAAGTACTATCTTATTCCTTTGTTCATGTACTTCTGTTAAATATTCTGGTGATGTAACGAACGGTGTATTTCTGCGGAGTGATTCCAGAAAGTGTCTTCTCCGTTCTCAGTAAGCTCAGTGTATTTTTAGCCTGCATTATGTCTTCCCTCCAATTTTTATCATCACATATACACATCCATATTATAAATATTGAAGGTACATATTTTTTTTTTCATTTTGTTAGGTACACTAAACTGTTTATTACAAAATTCGTCCCCCCCCCCTTTACTACACCTCAATGAAATTTGGACTTGATTTCGAGTTTAACTACCAACCTCCAGGTCCGAAATCCACCGCATTAACCACTACACCGAAGTTGGTTCAAGGTTTAATAAATACTACGTTTTAGAGAAGAGGATTAAGTTTCCTTTATCAGAGCGAGGTACTCTCTGGTTGTTCCTTCTAATCAGGAAACTGTTCCATTGCCAATGACAAGAGGAGTTTGCCATTATTTGTGCTTTGCTGATATTGTCTTGTCTACTATGTTGAAGCTATCGTGTGTCATTTTATCATTTGTGCTGTGTTTGCGAATCTGTCTTCAATATTGATGAGCTGAGGGTAGTACTGTGTCCATTTGTGCTTTGTTTGCTGATAATATTGTCTTAAGTACTGATATAAGTTGACGGTAGTATGTATAATTGCGTTTTTCCATTCCTGCTTTAGAATATCTTTATTGCTGATGGATCGAGTCTTAATACTTGTGTTCGAGTTGCACTCTGCCCATTTTGTTTGTTTTGAATTGGCCCATCACCAAAGTTCTAAAACTTCTAAAAGGTCTTCAACAAGAAATGTTACATCAATAGAAAATGGGACATACAAATTTTCAATCAAAGATTCATGCAAAGCGCAAAGTTTATTCATGGAACGCGGGACCTAGTGCATTGGCATTGGTGCATGGAATGTCCGGAGTGCAGTTTTAAATAATTTGCATCATCTCATATCATCCTATTGATTCGTAAGCTCTTCCCATATGCACATATCCTATTTCAGCCATAACTTTCATGTTCCTTAGCTATAGGTACGTTTGATATCTCAGACTCGCAGAAATTTCATATTCCTTTGACACTTTGACCTCATTTTATGAACAAAAATTCTTGTAAGTCAGATAAGACCTTATAGCAGTTAAGGTTCCCTCTATCAAACCTAGGTCGCAGGTTCGATTTCCGCCTGGGGCGGATTTTATCCCAAACAGATAAGGTTCGTTTTGGCTTTCTCCTATCCTGTCTGTCTTCCTTCTCTCTTCGCAGTTAAAGTTCCCTCTATCAAACCTCTTAAAAAAAAAAAAAAAAAAAAAAAAAAAAAATCATACCTACCCACCTTTTATAACTCTTTTTTCGAATCATTTAATTTACCTCTTTTTTACGGACACACATATTTTTGTATCTCAATTGTTCCCTTTCGTAGCTAATTTCATATTCATCTGTCTTTCCCTGTGCTTACTTCATACATACTGTTTCTGTCCATTGAATCATTCATTTATTCTGTCTCCCCCTGTTCTAACTTCTCCCATTGCTATATTATAGGGTCTATTCATTAAATCATCTATGAAGAAAGATGCTGGTTGATATATGCCGTGCGTTCGTCTCTAATTAGAATAACCCTGAGGGGGACCCTGAAAAAAAAAAAAAAAAAAAAAACTTATACACACGTTTCTGAGGCGTCAAAAGAAAAGAGACAGAGTTCTTTCTCCTGTTAAGAGAGAGAGAGGGAGGGAGAGAGGAGGAGGAGGAGGGAGAGAGAAGGATGAAACTCGTGTAGAAGTGAGGAAAGAGTTGATGTGAGTGTGAACGAATCGAAAGGAGAGAGAGGCAGTGTGAGAGAGACAGAAAGGGTGAGTCATTCGTGTGAGAGTGTGAGAAAGGAGTCGAGAGAAAAAGAGGGATGGAGAGAGTCGATAAAGAGATAGGGAGGAGACAGAAAGTGAGAGAGACAGAGACAGAGAGAAACTGTGGCTGTGATGAAGGACATAATTATTATTGGCAGGGAAAAGGAGGGGAAACTTTCAGCCCTGAGCTGATAACAGTTATCTCTCTCTTCGTCCTCCACTCTACCCCCCCTCTCTATCTCTTTCTGTCCCTCCCTTCTCCCTTTCCTCCTTCTTCTTTCTATTCGTCTCTTCCCCTATTTCTCTATTAGTTTGTCTCTCTCCCGTTTCTCTTGTGTTATATTCCCGCCATCTCTGTCTCCCTCCTCCTTCAAGCCCTACTCTCTCTCCTCTCTCTTCGCCAGCCTAGTTAGCTTAGTTGGTAGTGCATCTGCCTTGTAAGCGCTAGGCCGCGGGTTCGATTCCCGCCCGGGGCGGATTTTATCCTGATGGGATAATGTTCGTTCTCGGAATGGCTGGCTTTCTCCTATCCTGTCTTCCTTCTCTCTTCGATTTCGGAACGATAAGGCCAGATCAGATAAGAAATAATATGGGATGTAGGAGTTATGTGGAGATGATTTTTTTAAAAAGAGGTTTGACAGAGGGAACTGTAACTGCTATGGTCTTATCGTCCCGAAATCGAAGAGAGAAGGAAGACAGGATAGGAGAAAGCCTTTTAAGGCCATACCCTAAACAATAGGTACAAAACCCTGCTAAAAAAAAAAAAAATAATAAAAAAAAAATGGGCAAGTGAAAATGAAATTCAAATAAATTTAAAGTATACCTGAGCTTTAAAAAGCTTATGAAAAACATATTCGTTAAGAGGTACAATCCAATAACGAGGTAATTTTCTTAGGGCAAAATTTCACCCACTGTTTTAGGCTTGAACAGGTATTTTTTTTTTTAGGATTTATGATTTATGGCAGGATTTTCCCGCCGTGAGCTCTTCCACCCAACCAAATTTCAATTTATCCGTCTGTATACCCTCTTATCTAAAACACATAAACAGTCACAGCACTGTAAATGGGATAGTATATTCTGGGAATAGATGATGCGTCGCTATTATTTTTTTACACGGAATACGGAGTGTACCGTTATTGCTTGGAATTGGCTAGGATGTGTGCTAAGGCAATGGCCATGCAGATATGTGCCACTTGATGTGTCTTTGCTCAGTCCGTTTCTAGCATCTTCAATTTCACCGTCATATTCCATTTCTTTCTTTGACGATGGCGCCAGACACTTTCCTCATAGACAGTTTTGGGCTCTAAGGAGAAGGTTTATTGAGGGATAAATGTACTTAAGCAGAAAAGGGCCATCCATAAGGCAATTCCCCTTACGAATGGAATTGATGTGTGTTTTTTTAGGCTAAATATCAATCCAAAGTTTAAAGACAGCCAATCATCAATTAATGAGCCTTAATCCAATGGTATATTCCATTTCTTTCTTTGACGATGGCGCCAGACACTTTCCTCATAGACAGTTTTGGGCTCTAAGGAGAAGGTTTATTGAGGGATAAGTAAATGTGCTTAAGCAGAAAAGGGCCATCCATAAGGCAATTCCCCTTACGGATGGAATTGATGTGTGTTTTTTTAGGCTCAATATCAATCCAAAGTTTAAAGACAGCCAATCATCAATTAATGAGCCTTAATCCAATGGGTTTAAACGTTTAACTAACTTTAAACTCAGACTGTGGTCCCGGGTATTTTGTTTGTGGTGATTTCTTCCAGAATCCTATTTTATAACCAATAATTCCCTTTTAAATTGGTTACAATACTCGATGTACCAGTTGTACCATCACCAAATTGATAGTAGAATACACATCACACATGTTCACATTTTAACAAATACGTACTCCTGGTATCATGTTGAATACCTACAAGTATAATGGGTATCAAAATGAATCATGATTGATAAGTGCCCTTATGACTATGACCTATTGACTAGAGGTGTGAAGTAGGTACAGATAAGAATAAATAATAATTTCATTTTCGTATAGAATAAATAATAATTTCATATTACATGTTAATAGTTAGTATAGTGTGCTTTGTTAGATTCGGGTTTCGAGCTTGAATGTTTCTGTCACCGAAAAGGTGGGATTCTTTCGCTCTCCCTTCCTTGGTCTCTAGTAGTAGGAGGGAGATAGTATTAATGCCCTCTGCCCCTCACACTCAAATCCTAGTTTTAGGGGTGTGTGTCCCTGGAATCAACTTTAGGGGGGTGTGTTCCTGGAATCAACTTTAGGGGGTGTGTTCCTGGAATCAACTTTGGAATATTGTACCTTACTGGTGGCGATATTTCGACATTACTGTAACTATTGTCATGGTTTTTTCCTATTTTGCGTCATAAGCTCATAAGTCATAATTTTTCAAAGGTCGAAGAACAAACTCTCTACCTACTTGTTTATTTTTTTCTCCTGTCTTCAGAATAATTCTAACTGACTAGGTACCTACTTTCCATGTGAGGAGCAAACCTTTTTACTGCTACATAATTATTTTTTTCGCTTTATTTAAAGAGGCAGGATTCTTTTAAAGGAGCTCTTCCACCTAACCAGTTTTTTTTTTTAATTCACCTAGTTCTTTTTTTTAAATTCAGCAAACTCTCCATTTTGCACTTCACATTTCACAATATTTTGACATCACAGCCACTGTTTTATCCGAATAACACGGTTTTCCAATACATATGTATTTTCCAAATTTTTTCCTAACTTCTTCCTTAACATAGCGTCATAATTCAAAACTTTTTTTCTAAATAGGTTTGACAGAGGGAACTGTAACTGCCAAGGTCTTATCGTCCCAAAATGGAAGAGAAGAAAGACAGGATAGGAGAAAGCCAACCGTTCCGAGAACGAACATTATCTCATCAGCATAAAATCCACCCCGGGCGGGAACCCGCGGCCTAACGCTTACATGGCAGACGCGCTACCAACCAAGCTAACTAAGCTGGCTATTCATAACTTTTTACAAAGTGCGAAATGCAAAGCGCAAAGTTTATTCATGGAACGCGGGACCTAGTGCATTGGCACTGGTGCATGGAATGTCCGGAGTGCAGTTTTAAATAATTCATACCTTGCTTATCTCTCTGATGGGTTCCCTGTTTATAGTACGGAATACTTTGCAGTGTTTTATGTACGTATACCATATCTATTCACGAGGCTGTGGTGTGATACCATCCCAAGTACTATCTTATTCCTTTGTTCATGTACTTCTGTTGAACATTCTGGCGATATAACGAACGGTGTATTTCTACGGAGTGATTCCAGAAAGTGTCTTCTCCGTTCAGTAAGCTCAGTGTATTTTTAGCCTGCATTATGTCTTCCCTCCAATGTTTATCACCACACACATCCATATTATAAATATTGAAGGTACATATTTTTTTTTTTTTATTTTGTTAGGTACACTAAACTGTTTATTACAAAATTCGTCTTCCCCCTTACTAAACCTCAATGAAATTTTCGACTTGATTTCGAGTTTAACTACCAACCTCCAGGTCCAAAATCCACCGCATGAACCACTACACCGAAGTTGGTTCAAGGTTTAATAAATACCTACTACGTTTAATATTAATAGACTCCCTCTCCTTAAACTTCTACTTCCCTTTGTCCTTCGTTTCTCTCCTGCTTGTCCCTCCCTCATTGACTTTGTGGTTCTCTTTGCCTATGATCTTGCTCTCTCCTCCCTCTCACACACTCCCTTTCACACACATGTCACATTTGTTACATACACAATTACACTCACTATTTTCCTCCTCCTTTACCTTCTACTTCTCGTATTTTTTGTCCTTCGTTATCTTCCACTCGTCTCTCCCTTTCCTTTTAGTTCTTCTCATTTAGTACTTTGTCTCCTCTTTCTCCTACTCAGGCTTCCTGACGTTCTATCTTTATATTTCTCTTCCTGTGTTGCTCTTGAACTTCTTGGTCCCCCGGCTCACACTCCCAAGTATTGAAATTATTGAATTTGTTCTTCGTTCATGTAGAGTTTGTAGAGCACGTAGTAGTTTTGGTCGTGAGCCAAATGTTCGTACAACGTCAGTCTTCTACTTCCCTTTGTCCTTCGTTTCTCTCCTGCTTGTCCCTCCCTCATTGACTTTGTGGTTCTCTTTGCCTGTGATCTTGCTCTCTCTCTCTCCTCCCTCTCACACTCTTTCACACACATGTCACATTTGTTACATACACAATTACACTCACTATTTTCCTCCTTCTTTACCTTCTACTTCTCGTATTTTTTGTCCTTAGTTCTCTTCCACTCGTCTCTCCCTTTCCTTTTAGTTCTTCTCATTTAGTACTTTGCCTCCTCTTTCTCCTACTCAGGCTTCCCTCATTGACGCTCTATCTTTATATTTCTCTTCCTGTGTTGCTCTTGAACTTCTTGGTCCCCGGGCTCACACTCCCAAGTCCTCCTCAAGTATTGAAATTATTGATTTTGTTCTTCGTTTTTTAGAATCATACTTGGCAAACTCAAGTCAGATATCAGAGGGAGGCAATTTATTGAAAAATTATAGTACATAGATTTCAGTTTTGATAATCTGGGCCAATACCCCCCTCCCCCTTGTATTTTGCTTTGCAAGTATGCAATGAACTTTTGTGACTTGAAGAAAAGCTGGAAGCAAGTTCAAGTGCCTTTCTTTATTTCATTTTTCTGTTGAATTTTTTTGCTTGAAGTGGAAGGACCTCAAGAGCCTACGTCAAACCCCTCAGAGCTTATGATTTGGGTACCAAAAATAAAACATGTTTTTTTATAAGACCTTCTTTCCCCCTTTCCAAGTTACAATCGGTGCTAAATTTTGTTTTCTACTTAATATGAAGATCAATTTATAATTTCCCTCTAATGTTTTTCCCTTTTCAACAGTTTGACTTTGCTCGTTTTACCATTTTTGAGTTTTCCCCTACTTGACCTAATTTTGTATAATATCTGAATAATCATAATAATTAAGCTAATAGGCAATTAGCCTGTAAAGTTGTCGGGGAAAGGGGAAAATTGTGGAGTAAATTAACAAATGACAGAAATGAGCTTTGAAAGGAAAAAAAATCCCCCCTACGTTCAGCCTTTCCCCCGATAATTTTTAACTAATAATTCTCATCATTAAAAAAATCCCTTTATTCCTTTATATTTCTCTTCCTGTGTTGCTCTTGAACTTCTTGGTCCCCGGGCTCACACTCCCAAGTCCTCCTCAAGTATTGAAATTATTGAATTTGTTCTTCGTTCATGTAGACATGTAGAGTTTGTAGAGCACGTAGTAGTTTTGGTCGTGAGCCAAATGTTCGTACAACGTCAGTAAGCTAGTCAGTGTGACGAACATACAACTGTTCATCTTGGATGGATCTGATTATGTCCTGGCAGTCCGATGTCAAGATTAAGTCCAGAGTAGTGTGTCGTACTCGTACAAGAACTGATTTAATCCGGTGCTGTGATTCTTTCAGTTTAGGATGTGATAATCATCAGTTGTGCCTATATCCGTTGAGAACCGTTGTTTCCTTGCAGAATGGTCATGTTCCTTCTCATTCATTTTACCTCTGAAGTCATCAAAGACTTTCAGCTAGTCAGTGTGACGAACATACAACTGTTCATCTTGGATCTGATTATGTCCTGGCAGTCCGATGTCAAGATTAAGTCCAGAGTAGTGTGTCATACAAGAACTGATTTAATCCGGTGCTGTGATTCTTTCAGTTTAGGATGTTATAATCATCAGTTGTGCCTATATCCGTTGAGAACCGTTTGTTTCCTTGCAGAATGTTCTTGTTCCTTCTCATTCATTTTACGGTATTTTACCTCTGAAGTCATCAGACTTTTTTTTTACTCTTCTCAAGCTTCATTTTTGTCTTCTATTTTTTTCTTTCCCTTAAATTTGGCAACAGTAATATCCTTTCTGCGGTACCCATGACATGTATCAGTTTAAGTTTAAACTACGTTCTTTACTTGTGAGCTCGCAAGTTTATTACTTCCCATTTCCTAAATTCCTAAAAGGATGAATCCTTTCAAAAAAAGAAACTGTTGGACAAAACTTTTTGACCAACACATCTTCACCCCTTCTCTCCGGGTTTATTTTTAGCACGAAGAAAAATTTCCAAGTTTCTTCTCTCACATCAGTTTAATGACCTCTCTTCTGCTTACTGATGTTCTCCTTGTACCCAGACCCCGACGATATTGTTATGAGGACGGAAAGGTTCTTTGACCGGACGGTGGTTAAAAGGCTTACTGCAATGGGTTCCTCAAAATTCAGTGTTAGGTGGAAAAGAACGCAGCATGATCGCTAATGACTTTTAGTTTGGCTGCCTCAGACAAAAATTCCTCGTTTTAAGTACATCTCGAAATTTAGACCCACTAGAAACTAGACTTGGTCTAAACATAAGACTATAGAGCTATAGACTGTATCCAACTTGAAGCTGTGGGCTAGGAATAGTAGAAATCTTGAGAACAGATATCTCACCATAGTCTAAGAACCGAAAAACTTGGAGTATGGAGTATGGAGTACATCCACGGGCTTAACATCACCAATCATTTTATAGTATGAAAATGGAGTACATTGACTATCTCGTCACTCATTTCAAGACCTCAGTAATTATATTTGTCTCTTTACACCAGGACAGACACTCAATTATCAAGGCGAGTCATTAGTCATAGAACAAAGAGCATTCTTCACAACGACGGGGCTTGAAAAAAATTGAAGAGACCACGTTATTGTGTTGGCTGAGGCCCATGGCCTTGACTAGCCTGTACGCACCGTGGCTAGTAGCTACTCGTGTTACTGAACTTCTCCAGACGATCGAGACTTCCTAACGTCTTCTTCACAACAGTGGAGGAGAAGGGGGGGGCAAAAATTGGACAATAGACTGAAAAATTGGACAACTGGACTGAAAATGGGTGGGAATTTCGGTACAAATCATCAAAAGAGTGATAATGGTACATCAGAACAGTGATAGACAACTGGGTAAAATGGGTGGGAATTTTGGTACAAACCATCAAAAGCTTCAGAATAGTGGTAGACAACTGGGAAAAAAGGGTAGGGGTAGGGGATTTTAATACCAACAAAGATTTGAAAAAAGTTGCCATCTGAAAGGGTTAGAAACAAAGCTTTCTGTAATGGAAAAAGCTGTTTTGAGAGCCTGGTCGAACAAGCCTTTGCATGCTCTCATTTAGTTCTCCTTGTTACTTTCTGTATCCTAATTTAGTCAGTGTTAAAGGATCATCTTTTCAACCGCCGCGCCGCTGCTACTGCTGCTTTCCGGTTTATCTTCTACTTTTCAAGTTTTCAGTATACGATTACTCTAGGCAATTTGCTTGTCAGTCATTTATTTTTTAAAGGCTTGTTCGACCAGGCTCTCAAAACAGCTTTTTCCATTACAGAAAGCTTTGTTTCTAACCCTTCCAAATGGCAACTTTTTTCAAATCTTTGTTGGTATTAAAATCCCCTACCCCTACCCATTTTTCCCCCCTAGAGTAATCGTATACTGAAAACTTGAAAAGTAGAAGATAAACCGGAAAGCAGCAGTAGCAGCGGCGCGGCGGTTGAAAAGATGATTCTTTAACACTGACTAAATTAGGATACAGAAAGTAACAAGGAGAACTAGATGAGAGCATTCGTAAAGTAGGCACTCCAACAAAAGAAATGAGCCAAAACAAAATAACAAAAGTGACCGAACTTAAGATTTCGGCAGAAAATAACCTATCTTCGTCATTTTCGAGAGGCCCTGTCTAGCAGCAGTAGCAGCGGCGCGGCGGTTGAAAAGATGATCCTTTAACACTGACTAAATTAGGATACAGAAAGTAACAAGGAGAACTAAATGAGAGCATGCGTAAAGTAGGCATTCCAACAAAAGAAATGAGCCAAAACAAAATAACAAAAGTGACCGAACCTAAGATTTAGGCAGAAAATAACCTATCTTCGTCATTTTCGAGAGGCCCTGTCTGTTTTTTCCCAGTTGTCTACCACTATTCTGAAGCTTTTGATGGTTTGTACCAAAATTCCCACCCATTTTACCCAGTTGTCTATCACTGTTCTGATGTACCATTATCACTCTTTTGATGATTTGTACCGAAATTCCCACCCATTTTCAGTCCAGTTGTCCAATTTTTCAGTCTATTGTCCAATTTTTGCCCCCCCCTTCTCCTCCACTGTTGTGAAGAAGACGTTAGGAAGTCTCGATCGTCTGGAGAAGTTCAGTAACACGAGTAGCTACTAGCCACGGTGCGTACAGGCTAGTCAAGGCCATGGGCCTCAGCCAACACAATAACGTGGTCTCTTCAATTTTTTTCAAGCCCCGTCGTTGTGAAGAATGCTCTTTGTTCTATGACTAATGACTCGCCTTGATAATTAAGTGTCTGTCCTGGTGTAAAGAGACAACTATAATAATTACTGAGGTCTTGAAATGAGTGACGAGATAGTCAATGTACTCCATTTTCATACTATAAAATGAGTGGTGATGTTAAGCCCGTGGATGTACTCCATACTCCATACTCCAAGTTTTTCGGTTCTTAGACTATGGTGAGATATCTGTTCTCAAGATTTCTACTATTCCTAGCCCACAGCTTCAAGTTGGATACAGTCTATAGTCTTATGTTTAGACCAAGTCTAGTTTCTAGTGGGTCTAAATTTCGAGATGTACCTAAAACGAGGAATTTTTGTCTGAGGCAGCCAAACTAAAAGTCATTAGCGATCATGCTGCGTTCTTTTCCACCTAACACTGAATTTTGAGGAACCCATTGCAGTAAGCCTTTTAGTCCAATCTTTATTATTATTATTTTAATGTTACGTTTTCCCCTATGTATATTTATTCTACTATAATAAATGCTTAAAGAGTTACTTGTGAACGTAGATAGCCATAGTATTTTATTGACGTCTGAAATAATGTGACCCTTATGCTTATTGCACAAAGCATAGTACGAAATGGACCCAATGGGAACTTGCAATTTTTGTATGAGTCAGTTACGATAATTCAAGAGACTACTAAGTGAAGATGTATGTCATCATGATATTGGTGATATCGATTAAAGTCGATTTTGATTTTTTTAAGATTTTTAAACTGTCGACAATGTCTTCAGATGAAGATTCGTAACTGTCCTGTCCATCCCTTGATTTTGTGGATCAAACTCAGCATTCCTTCACAGAAGGCCCAGATAATGAAACTAGGTTCGTATATAATATTGGTGATATCGATTAAAGTCGATTTTGATTTTTTTAAGATTTTTAAACTGTCGACAATGTCGTCTTCAGATGAAGATTCGTAACTGTCCATCCCTTGATTTTTTTAATTTACCTCATTTCAAATTCTCTCATTCGAATAAAAAATGTCTTGCTTCCGCTGTAATCTTTTGTAGAAAAACCATTCATAATATGATGATGATTTTTGAGGAGAATTATTTTATTGTAGATTTTAGATTCACAAGCCTTATGCATTTATGTCGAATACTCATGTGCTAAATGTTTTTTTACTGTGCAACTATTATTTTATATACGAACCTAGTTTCATTATCTGGGCCTTCTGTGAAGGAATGCTGAGTTTGATCCACAAATGAGTTTGAAAAAAAAAAAGAAAAAGATGAATGGTTTTTCTACAAAAGATTACAGCGGAAGCAAGACATTTTTTATTCGAATGAGAGAATTCGAAATGAGGTAAATTAAAAAAATCGAGGGATGGAGAATGTGCAACTATTATTTTATATACGAACCTAGTTTCATTATCTGGGCCTTCTGTGAAGGAATGCTGAGTTTGATCCACAAATGAGTTCGAAAAAAAAAAAGATTTGGACCGATTGCAATACTTTCTCATTACCTTGTATAGGTTCCCTATACGTAAAGGTAATAGAAAGTAAAAATTACATTTCTTCATCTGAAGACGACATTGTCGACAGTTTAAAAATCTTAAAAAAATCAAAATCGACTTTAATCGATATCACCAATATCATGATGACACACATCTTCACTTAGTAGTCTCTTGAATTATCGTAACGCTGAAGACGACATTGTCGACAGTTTAAAAATCTTAAAAAAATCAAAATCGACTTTAATCGATATCACCAATATCATGATGACATACATACATCTTCACTTAGTAGTCTCTTGAATTATCGTAACTGACTCATACAAAAATTGCAAGTTCCCATTGGATTCATTTCGTACTATGCTTTGTGCAATAAGCATAAGGGTCACATTATTTCAGACGTCAATAAAATACTATGGCCATCTACGTCCACAAGTAACTCTTTAAGCATTTATTATAGTAGAAAAATATACATAGGGGAAAACGTAACATTAAAATAATAATAAAGATTATAATGGGACAAAAAGGCTTACTGCAATGGATTTCTCAAAATTCAGTGTTAGGTGGAAAAAAACGCAGCATGATCGCTAATGACTTTTGGTTTGGCTGCCTCAGACAAAAATTCCTCGTTTTAGGTACATCTCGAAATTTAGACTCACTAGAAACTAGACTTGATCTAAACATAAGACTATAGACTGTATCCAACTTGAAGCTGTGGGCTAGGAATAGTAGAAATCTTGAGAACAGATATCTCACCATGTGTCTAAAAGAACCGAAAAACTTGGATAAAATACGGCTTTTCCCGGGGTAAAGTATTTTGTATGCCATATAATTTGAGAATTTTACCATAATAATAGTGGTGGTCTACTGCTGGTTTAAAGGGCCCACCCACCTCTGTATTTTTAGAATCCTGCAAAGTTTCACATTTGCCCTTTTTATGAAATTTACATATTTTTTGTCCGAATCTACCTACCTGTTTTTGTATGCAATTTTTTTAACAACTTTTTTACATACCTAAATTAGAACGAAGGCTTTGTATGCTCTTGCTTCCAAAAGATTTTAGAATCATCCTTGGCAAACTCAAGTCAGATATCAGAGGGAGGCAATTTATTGAAAAATTGTAGTACATAGATTTCAGTTTTGATGATCTGGGCCAATACCCCCCTCCCCCTTGTATTTTGCTTTGCAAGTATGCAATGAACTTTTGTGACTTGAAGAATAGCTGGAAGCAAGTTCAAGTGCCTTTCTTTATTTCATTTTTCTGTTGAAATTTTTTGCTTGAAGTGGAAGGACCTCAAGAGCCTACATCAAATCCCTCAGAGCTTATGATTTGGGTACCAAAAATAAAACATGTTTTTTTTATAAGACCTTCTTTCCCCCTTTCCAAGTTACAATCGGTGCTAAATTTTGTTTTCTACTTAATATGAAGATCAATTTATAATTTCCCTCTAATGTCTTTCCCTTTTCAACAGTTTGCTCGTTTTACCATTTATGAGTTTTCCCCTACTTGACCTAATTTTGTATAATATCTGAATAATCATAATAATTAAGCTAATAGACAATTAGCCTGTAAAGTTGTTGGGGAAAGGGGAAAATTGTGGAGTAAATTAACAAATTACAGAAATGAGCTTTGAAAGGAAAAAAAAAAAATCCCCCCTACGTTCAGCCTTTCCCCCGATAATTTTTAACTAATAATTCACATCATTAAAAAATCCCTTTATTTAGTGGAAATCTAGAAACCCTCTTCAATATTAAGAATTTGCATACTCTGAAATTAATGTGTAATGGAGTTTTTTCAGCACGATCACTATTTTCATTTTCCTCCTGTTTTTACAAGGAAATATAAGTATTTTCTCAGGAATTACACTGATTACAGCCCCAATATTAAGAATTTGCATACTCTGAAATTAATGTGTAATGGAGTTTTTTCAGCACGATCACTATTTTCATTTTCCTCCTGTTTTTACAGGGAAATATAAGTATTTTCTCAGGAATTACACTGATTATAGCCCCTTTGTGTTCTCTGTCATCCTCCTAAAACATTATCCTATTTTTATTATTGTTATGATTTTGTTTTATTTTTCCACCATCCCTTCCATTAAATTTTGTGTTTTGTTTGTCCATTTATTATTATTTTTTTCATAATGAAAATTTTTTGTTCAATTTTTTTAGGGAACAATTTTTCGTGTTTTTAAATGCGAATCTATTGTGTCATTAAAGCTACTATGAAATAATTGGAAGATAACATTAAAAGTTATTATTGCTAAGTTTAGATCTCTATACAATTTCACCTAAAGAATAGAAAATCTTATCATCATAGATACGAGTATAGTTGCTTTTTGTACACAATAGATTGACATTGAATATTATGTAGTATGTGAATGATTTAATTTCATTAAACCCATGTCTCATGAAATTTACTTTACTTTATAAAGCTGCGCTTTTTTTATACAATTTACGAAGAAAATCGATTTTTGAAATTTTCGAATAAAAATGAAGAATTTTTTTATATTTTTATATTAAAATAAGTTGTATTATTTTGAATACTTAAGGGTTTCTTCTTTAGCCTTGTGTACATACTTATTATTATAAAACTATTCATATATTTCTCTTTAAAATTTAATAATTTTCTTTGAAAGTAGGTAAAGAAAGGTGTATTAGAAAATTATCAAAGTTAATTGATCAAATTTTTGTCCAAATTGAATCTTTTATGTTTGGCCAATAGCCATATTTTGCTGACAATTTACTTTATTTCTTAGATCTCCTATCTTTGATAATTTTACCCACCATTCCCCCTGTTGAGATGTGTGCTTTTCAAACTATTCATATATTTCTCTTTAAAATTTAATAATTTTCTTTGAAAGTAGGTAAAGAAAGGTGTATTAGAAAATTATCAAAGTTAATAAAATTGATCAAATTTTTGTCCAAATTGAATCTTTTATGTTTGGCCAATGGCCATATTTTGCTGACAATTTACTTTATTTCTTAGATCTCCTATCTTTGATAATTTTACCCACCATTCCCCCAGTTGAGACGTGTGCTTTTTTTTACTTTCTCCACGATTTATTATGTAAGGTAGTCATGTTTCCTTGTCTTCTTCATTGGTTTACAATATTCCTCTTTGTACTTTTGCATGTAAATATGATTACTACATTTTTAAGGGGCGTTTGCACGAACATTAACGATTCAACTTTCTTTTAAAATGTTGTGTGCGATCGGCCCAGAAATAATTTCGTCTCTTCTCATCAATTAAATATCATATGATTTTCATACCTCGACGGTGGTTCGTGACAAGCACTTGGTCGTCATGCTTGTGGTTTCCTTTATCAGAGCGAGGTACTCTCTGGTTGTTCCTTCTAATCAGTAAACTGTTCCATTGCCAATGACAAGAGGAGTTTGCCATTTGTGCTTTGCTGATATTGTCTTGACGTTTCCTTTATCAGAGCGAGGTACTCTCTGGTTGTTCCTTCTAATCAGGAAACTGTTCCATTGCCAATGACAAGAGGAGTTTGCCATTTGTGCTTTGCTAATATTGTCTTTAACATTGATGAAGGTAGTGCATGTGTGTGTTGTCATTTATGCTTTTCTAATGTTGTCTTGTCTACTATGTTGAAGCTATCGTGTGTCATTTTATCATTTGTGCTGTGTTTGCGAATCTGTCTTCAATATTGATGAGCTGAGGGTAGTACTGTGTCCATTTGTGCTTTGTTTGCTGATATTGTCTTTAGTACTGATATAAGTTGACAGTAGTATGTATAATTGCGTTTTTCCATTCCTGCTTTAGAATATCTTTATTGCTGATGGATCGAGTCTAATACTTGTGTTCGAGTTGCACTCTGCCCATTTTGTTTGTTTTGAATTGGCCCATCACCAAAGTTCTAAAACTCCTGAAAGGTCTTCAACAAGAAATGTTACATCAATAGGAAATGGGACACACAAATTTTCAATCAAAGATTCTTAGTACTGATATAAGTTGACGGTAGTATGTATAATTGCGTTTTTCCATTCCTGCTTTAGAATATCTTTATTGCTGATGGATCGAGTCTAATACTTTTTTTCGAGTTGCACTCTGCCTATTTTGTTTGTTTTGAATTGGCCCATCACCAAAGTTCTAAAACTAACTCCTAAAAGGTCTTCAACAAGAAATGTTACATCAATAGGAAATGGGACATACAAATTTTCAATCAAAGATTCTTCTCATAATAACGATGAAGTGTAACCTTAAAAGCGTCATATCGATAATCTCCCAATCAATTCGAGCCATTCAATTCCCAATCCAAGCCATTTGTGGAACCATTATTGAGATTTATAACGCCATGAAAGTCAAACGATCTGACGTTGGGATCTCTTGATTGAAAGACTTAAATCAGACAGGCTTCGTAGCCGAGTACTCAGAACTTAATAATTTCGTCTCTTCTCATCAATTAAATATCATATGATTTTCATACCTTCATATACTACCATATTAAATTTCATACTTATGTATTGATTTAATTAAGGAAAAGCATGTGGTTATAAACATGCTTTTACTAGATATACCTACCGCATGGAAATCTACTAGTGCGTCAAGAAAGCCTTTTGTACAAAACGAAATTGAAAAGGAAGCTGCAAATGCTCTATGTTGATTAGTCATCTTTTGTATATCTTGCAACCTGGCCATTTCTTTCAAAAGCTCATTTGGTATCTCGAGGAGTGATGAAAAATTATGTGTCAAAAGAAATTGCCACTTCTCGTATGTATTTGAAACAGTTGAATATCTCGTAATGTGTCAAGTGTTTCATCATTATATGTTTCACTTCTTATTACTCTCAACTGTTTCATTCTTTCATAATCTGGCCATTTCTTTCAAAAGCTCATTTGGTATCTCGAGGAGTGATGAAAAATTATGTGTCAAAAGAAATTGCCACTACTCGTATGTATATGAAACAGTTGAATATCTCGTAATATTTCAAGTGTTTCATCATTATATGTTTCACTTCTTATTACTCTCAACTGTTTCATTCTTTCATAATGAACTCCGCAGCTTTTTCAAACCAAAATGTATGAAAAGCATATGTATGAGTATAAAAAAAGTTCAGACTTTGAATGACAGTTCGATATCGACTATCTAAAAGCTATCAGTGAAGTCATTTCTGACTCATCGATGTCGTATCTGACAGGAAACTTTTTAATGACTCGCGATATTCCTTGAACTTCCGTTTATCAATAACACCACAGCTAAAACAACAAGTAAGTACAACAACACCGCAGCTGAAGTATAAAGACGACAACAACTTTCAACGTTAAGAATTCTTGTCGTATTACGTGTCAGTAGAATGCACTTTGCTTAACCTAAATTTGATACGTCATGTCTGCGTCATCAGAGGGTCTCAAGTGCGAGTCTTTATACCGAAGTTAATTTGTCCAAACCTCCTTAGGCAGGTTTTCTCCCTTTATTTTGGCTGGATTACAGCTATTGGCCTCGTGTGAATATACTACTGCCGATGCCCGCATACAGTAACATTTCAGTTAGTTCAGTAGGTCTGCCACCTTAGAAAGAAAAAGACAGCTTGTAGGTACCTAATTTCTTACAAAATAAGCCTCCCAGAGACGATCAGGGGGAATTTAGATGATAGTTGGCAAAATGTTAAGGAATGAGTCATTCTTTCCCTCGTCATTTTTCCCTCCCATCGCACCCCTATCCTATGTTCTCCCTTTCTCACTCATTCTCTCCCTCACACTATTCCTTCCCCTATCCTATAATATTTCCTCCCCCTTTTCCCGCATTTGTCTCTCAATTCGCTCTAATAATGAGAGGGGGATTAGATATACATGATATGAGATAATAGGTATACAATACATAGGTATGATGTGTGTATGTACCTACCATGTGGGTAAGTTGTAGTTAGGTAATTGAAATGGAAATGTCAATAGACGACATTTTCATCCCGACGCGTTTTTTATGTCAATAATAAAGGTTGATTTTATAGCCAAATTTAACGAACGTTCCGCATACCTACATTAAAGTTCTCTTCCTTGGAAAAAAAATCATGATAAAAAAAACTATGATTTTTTTCTAACATTACTTATCTATTTATAACTGAGTTTTTGGCCGAATAAATTTACTAAATTTAGGGTCAAATAGCTATTTTTCTTCTTCTTCTAATACAAAGATATTCACTTGGTTTTTGGCCTCATAAATTTAGGGTCAAATAAATAGCCATAGATTTTTTCCTCCCAAGGATTTGGGTAACAACAAAGTTTGGGCACCTCTTATCTACTCGAAACACAATACCCACAGGCAGTCCCATCGCCTAATAGTCCCCATCTCCCCCTGAGAGTACTTGATATGAATGTTTTATAGGGTATGGGTACCTGCACCGCTAAATGGCAACTCAAATTACACTATCAACAGATGGCTGTCGTGAACAAACCGCTCTATTTACTTCAACAATAGAAGAAGGGAAGAAGCTATAGGTATCTAGGTACATATTGGTATAGGTATCTTGTAAAAAAAAAAAAAAAAAAAAAAATCAACTAAGATTTTTTTTTCTAACGTTATCAATTTATAAATGAGTTTTTGTCCTAATAAATTTAGGGTCAAACACCCATTGATTTTTACACCCGAGGGTTTGGGTAGGAGCAAAGTTTGGGCACCTCTTATCTACTCGAAACATAATACCCACAGGCAGTCCCATCGCCTAAAGTCATGTTTCCTTGTCTTCTTCATTGGTTTACAATATTCCTCTTTGTACTTTTGCATGTAAATATGATTACTACATTTTTAAGGGGCATTTGCACGAACATTAACGATTCAACTTTCTTTTAAAATGTTGTGTGCGATCGGCCCATTTCTTCTTCTTCTTCTAATACAAAGGTATTCACTTGGTTTTTGGCCTAATAAATTTAGGGTCAAATAAATAGCCATAGATTTTTCCCCCCCAAGGATTTGGGTAACAGCAAAGTTTGGGCACCTCTTATCTACTCGAAACACAATACCCACAGGCAGTCCCATCGCCTGATAGTCCCCATCTCCCCCTGAGAGTACTTGATATTAATGTTTTATAGGGTATGGGTACCTGCACCGCTAAATGGCAACTCAAATTACACTCTACTATCAACAGATGGTTGTCGTGAACAAACCGCTCTATTTACTTCAACAATAGAAGAAGGGAAGAAGCTATCTACATATAGGTATAGGTATCTGGTATCTATACTCGCGTACAAAAAAAAAAAAACGTGGCAGATTGACTCTGGAACACCAGCCTAGTTATCTTGAAGGGTAGTGATTCTGCCTTGTAAGCGCCACGTCGCGGTTTGAATTCCGCCTGAGGCGGATTTTATCCCAAACAGATAAAGTTCGTTCTCGGAAAGGCTGGTTTTTCCTATCCTATCTTCATTCTCTCTTCGCTTTCCAGACGATTAGTTACAGTTCTCTCTATCAAAAGAACGAAGGTCTTATCTTATCGATATCGTCCCGAAATAGCTAACTAGGCTAGCCATTGAGGAATAAAATTGGAAATGCAAACTGCCCCAAAATTACACGCTACCTTCCAAGCGAACTAGGCTGGCCATTCCAAACTGCGCCAAATTTTTTGTACAATATCGTACATTCTAGGTATCTAAGTTCTATCTAGAGTCGTTATCTATTAACGTGAATAGTCTTCACCCTTTAGCTAATAGGGTGGATTGCATGACTACGAGTCATAAAATAGCTCGAAAATATTTAGCGCATTTTTTTTTTCCTTTTTTCATAAAACAAACATTATGATAGGGTGCGTTTTGTGGCGTTGTGTACCCTACTTTGTAGTGTTTCCTGCTCTTTCTAGTGACTGTGACATCTAGGTTGATGAGGCAAGTATTTTTTCCCTTTATTTTCGCCCATTGTTCTACATATAGGTACCTACCTAATATTATTATTATAGATGTTGAGCTAACCGTCTCCCCTCATAAAAAACTCACCTAGTCGGAGTACCTATGTTTGGAAAAAAGCTAGTACCACCCATCCGGATATCAATCACGTTCATAATTGCTTAACCTATGTGATCTATTGGGAACTGACGCATTCAAAGTGCTGTCTATGTCTAGATATTCATCCTTCCTGATATCAATCACGTTCAACGTTGCTTAACTTCCGTGAACTATTGGGAACAAATGCATTCAAAGATTTCAAAGTGCAACGCTCTTGCAAAGTTGCAAACCGACGAGCAATATAAAAAGCCTGATTTCTCTACGACGCGACGCAATGTGCTTCACACTCTCAGAAATATCATGCATATTGCATACTTACACAAACTTTTTCGAGGCGTTTTATGTTCATTCGTATGCACCGAAAAGTTCACGCATGCGCAAACAGGGTGTTTACAAACGTACACACCTAAGAACCGAGAAGTCCGAGAAATGTTCATTCGTATGCACCGAAAAGTTCACGCATGCGCAAACAGGGTGTTTACAAACGTACACACCTAAGAACCGAGAAGTCCGAGAACTTCAACTTATATAGAAATTACCAACGAATCCTACCAACGAAACTACAAATTCGTCAGGGTGTGACAAAAGACAATGTAGCAATGTTTTTGAAACAAAATCCCTTTTTTTCCCACCATAAAAAATCCCCCAAAAATTTACCTTTTTAAAATTAGGGATGAAAAATGTACTTTATATAGTACTATTTTTGTCAATTTCCCCATCGTCGTGTGTGGTGTGCAGGTGCAAGTAGATATCTCTGATATTTTGCATGAGTGTGCTGACTTTGGGTTCGCGCCCGGGGGGTGGATTTTTTTTAACGTTTTTTTTTTTCATGTATGTTTGTTCCTTTAATTTT
Organism: Diaphorina citri; assembly: GCF_000475195.1. Lineage (NCBI taxonomy): Eukaryota > Metazoa > Arthropoda > Insecta > Hemiptera > Psyllidae > Diaphorina > Diaphorina citri. Next base: position 20,965 of record NW_007379653.1, on the reverse strand, counting down.
TTTTCTCTGTCACATTATGTTTTCACTGACGAAAAAAAAAGACTATTTTCGTAACTGCATACCCTACCACTTTAGAATTAACTGTGGGTATTATACCTACACATGTGAGCATTTACCTACTTTTCACCAGAAAAGCCCTTCGACGGCGGGGGTTAGAAAAGGGTATTCGACCTAAACTCTACAATTTCTTATAGCTTTTTTTCTCAGCTTTCTAACCATTATGCTTTCATCCCCGATTTCGCGTCGCTACGACCTCGTATAGGCCTACCAACGAAATTAGTCCCGAGCTCATATGTGAAAAATGATACCTATTTCTGAGGGAAAAGACGCTCCAACGACGGGGTTGCGAAAGGGTATTCGACCTAAACTCTACAATAGAAGTTGGCAACTTTAAAACCAAAGTGTAAGGCAGTTTGTACACGGTTTGCAATTGGTTCGTAATGCTGTGTCCACACATTGAAGGCGAGGTGAAGAGGTGAATCTATGTTGCCAAGGCAGTGTACGGTTGCAGTCGACGGCGTCGACTATGTGTAAACACAGCTTAAGAGGTGAATTTCTCTCTATGTGTGGACACAGCTCAAGAGGTGAATTTGTGAATTTCTCTCTATGTGTGGACACAGCTTAAGAGGTGAATTTCTCTCTATGTGTGTGGACACAGCTTAAGAGGTGAATTTCTCTCTATGTGTGGACACAGCTTAAGAGGTGAATTTTTCTCTATGTGTGGACACTACTGGACACAGCTTAAGAGGTGAATTTTTCTCTATGTGTGGACACAGCTTAAGAGGTGAATTTCTCTACATGAAAAGTTCAGACTGAAAAAAGGGAAAAGCATTACCTAGTCAAGATGAGAAGGGCAGAAGGGTATACCAGTAACATTTCCTTGCAGACTTTGTATTTCTTCTTTGGTACAAATTCTTGAAGAAGGATGCAAATTCGTGCTACACTGAAGAAAAGATTCTCAATGTAATTGGCAGTTACATGATGAAATGTTTCAGTATTAATGTTGTTTTGTGTGGATATGTTCCAGGTTTAACCATGGTCAAATCTACACATACATTGGAGAAGTGTGTGTCTCAGTGAACCCCTATAGAACGTTAAACATTTATGGCAATGATTACGTCACAAGATACAAAGGTAAGTTTCATGGCTAGGCTAGGTTAGGTGAGGCTCACTAATGATAATGTCTCAGTCGGAGATTTCACTACAAATCTAGAAAATTAAGATTTGATTTAACTCATGCAAATCTAGAAGTACAGTAGAACTTCGGTTATATAAACTCAAAAATCCGAGCTTTTTATCTAGTTTTTACTCGAAAATCAGATTTCTTCTGATAGTGCAAACAAATTTTCAAAGTTTCAGTCTAGGTATTATACGATCTAGAAGGAATTTTATTCCAAAAATTGCTTAGAAATCTTGGACTACTGACAAGGGACTTACCATATGGCCGGGAAATTTCCTCTATTGATTGATTTCAAATGCTAAAAATTGATTACCTACGTAAATGTAAACCGCTGTGTGTGAAAGAAATCGCGGATTTTGCAGGCGGTAAAAATCCGCTCAGTGTGAAATGAGCCTAACACAGTGTCAAGGGTTTTCTTTGACGTCACCCATTTGATTTACACAGGTCAGTATTTCTTGAATTCTGGATTAACTGAAAACTCTCTGTGGTAAGATCGGACATATGTGGATTGTGGATAGAGTGAACCTTGCTGTGCGATTGTAGAATTCATCCTAGGAGGTATTTTTTCAATAATTTAATAATATATGATGGATACTATATACATACTTGATATTTTTGAATTCTAGATCATGGGATTATTATTTTGATCCAACATATCAAGTCAAATAGAGAGCCATTCAGACAGAATTGTAGAAAGTAGAGTTGTAGATACAGGGTGTTCGCATTTATTGGAGACACACCATTCATAGGTACAGGTACAGGTATAGGTACACTTATATTGGGTCGGTTTTAGCTGTAGTTTTGAGGTTTCCTGAATGATCCCG
>NW_007379653.1:16857-18336 GCF_000475195.1 Diaphorina citri | reverse complement strand
ATGTGGAATTAAAGACGAAAGTTTCATGTATGTGGAATTAAAGACGAAAGTTTCATGTATGGGGGAGATTGGGGGAGTCCCCTTATTCCGTCCTTTTTATTCGATCGACCTTTTCAAACAAATAACCCTCGTTGGCAATAAATGAGGCGAAATGACATTAAAAAAAGTCGTAATTGAATTTTTACGGTTTACCCGGAGCCAACCCTATATTTGTAGCAGACTAATTAAATGAAATTGAAACATTTAGTCCGAAAAAAGATAGAGTGAAGCAGGTGTATCAAGGGAGTCGCATATCAAGTTATAAAGAATATAAAGGGATTCACATAATTGATTTATCTCATGGTATATGTTATTTACTATTATTTAGGAGCGGTTGCTTGTTCAGGTTCAGTAGGTGCACTTTTCTTTTAATCCTATTCAACCCTTTTCAACACAAACGAGGATGATTGTTGATTTTTTTTTGTCTGTCACTTTTGGGTGTAGGAGATTGGAAAAATTATCTTCGACCCCTTTTTGGGATATGAACCATTTTCAACTGAAGTGGCAGATTTTCACTTTCAATTAAGAAGAAGTTCAATTGTGGTGCTGTAATCGTGGTGGTTACTTTCAGTTTCAACTACCTGAAGTATCCGAGTACCACTGGCTTTACTGGTACTAGTGATCCTGTGATCATTTAAAAAGGTAGTATGAGTGGTCAGTGGTCACTTTAGTGCCTGTGATAGTGCTAATACCCACTAAAGTTCACCATTCGGCAACAACACAAAGACCAGGGGTCAATGATCAGTTTACCTTGGAACAGGACGTGACATTCTGAGCGATATTTGAAGGTGGTCAATTCTCGCTAATACTCTTCCAGTGTTGGTTTGTTTGATGCCATGAACTGCAACTTGCAATGTACCGAGAGGCACAGTACAATCCTAGCCAAGGAGATTGACTTACAGGATGCGATAGAAAGTTTATGGTTTCCAGACGTTCCATGCTGCTCCTTCTAAAAAAAATTCCAAAGGTGTGTCCAAACACAGTCGATCGGCCGAGGATTCACAATAATTTGAATTTATTAAATTCACATCGGTCGATGGTCGATCGACGGCCGTCGACTATGTGTGGACACACCTTAAGAGAACAATTTTATTTCCTTGTTTCTTTTATGGAGATTCCTGTGGTTTAGCTCTTGACTTGGAGGTGATTCCCTATCCTCACGTGAACTTTTCGCCATATTAACCTTGATCAATGCAAATGACTAACTCGCTGTAAGGAGTTCATGTAAACGAACCCCGTCCTATGGACCCTGTAACTAAGTTCTTCTGAATTTCTGAACCAATCACCGTCCTATAGACCCTGTAAGTTCATGTGAACCATTCGCCATCCTAACCTTGATGAATTCAAATGGTTTACTCAGTCTAAATGTCTCTCGATGCACCTTGTCAGCCAGCTGAACTTCGCATATTACCTTCTAAACTTAACATATTGTCTATTCTT
>NW_007379653.1:0-15862 GCF_000475195.1 Diaphorina citri | reverse complement strand
CAAACCGCAGACCGTGTTGAATATGGACCTCTACATGCATTTCATTACCAACTTTGATTTATCGGCTCCAATTTGTTAGGTGTCAGGTGCGCTAAATTGGTCCGACGTGTTTCTACAGACAGTTTATAAATGTTTATTAATGACAGGGGCACGGTGTTGAGAGCAGACGAGAGAGGAATTTATTTTTAGGATTCTTCAAGAGAAGATGCTAGAAACAAGAAGCATCTTTGGAATGTTGTTGATCAGCTTTACGCTCCTACTGAGGATAAAGTGTAGGGGTGGATTTGGTGAGGTGAATACTTAGAAGTCTTATTTTTTCCTTATCTTTAAGTAGTTCTTAATCCACCCCTGTACGGAGGTTCAGGATTCGTATAAGCTTAACCCGACTTTTAGGGCTTTTGCCCCTGCACGTAAGCCTCAGAGTGCGCATTTTGTGTACGGAAGGACTGTCATATAGTAGCTCTTTCACCCAACCCAACTCAGTCTCCCGTTGTTTCAGACTGTTATTGGTCCTTGGTAACCAATTCTAGAACCTGGTATACCTATCGTATTAAGTAATGCAAGTCAGGCTTATGCTTATCAAATTCTGGTCATATTTATCAAGTACTGGTCAAACTCAGGTTACTACTGGTCTGACATCAGATGTCAGATAGTTCAGGTACTGGTTAAACTTAGGTTACTACTGGTCTAACTTACCAAGTACTGGTCAAGCTTATTATGTAATGGGATCGGTAAGTCTTCAAATAGGGATTACTACACCGGTCAATGACCTGCTACCACCTAGCAACTGGTAAATCTGGTGTAAACTACTTGAAGATCTTAAGATGAGATAGTACTGTAGTTATTTATTTGCCCATTCTCGGGATAGTCTTCAATGTTGGTGTTAAATGTCCTTAGTAACTTAAATTCGTACGCAAAAGGCCCATCCTGAGGCTTTAGTGTTAGGGGCAAACAGCCCTAAAGGTTTTGCTAAGCTTATACGAATCTACGAACGTAAACGCAGGCTGCAGGAGAATTTCCCCAGTAGCGTAATGGTAATCTTCAGGAAAAGGTATATGCAGAGGTGATTGGATGGAGTGGAGCTAGGCTTCTTCAGGAAAAGGTACTAATGGCCGATCTTACCACTGAGAGTTAACATTAAGAGCCATTTCACACTGAGCGGATTTTTACCGCGCGGATTCCGCTCTCGCGGTTTTTTTCCGCCTAGTCGAGAAGTTGGCAACTTTAAAACCAAAGTGTAAGGCAGTTTGTACACGGTTTGCAATTGGTTCGTAATGCTGTGTCCACACATTGAAGGCAAGGTGAAGAGGTGAATCTATGGATTCTATGGTGCCAAGGCAGTGTACGGTTGCAGTCGACGGCGTCGACTATATGTGGACACAGCTTAAGAGGTGAATTTCTCTCTATGTGTGGACACAGCTTAAGAGGTGAATTTTTCTACATGAAAAGTTCAGACTGAAAAAAGGGAAAGCATTACCTAGTCAAGATGAGAAGGGCAGAAGGGTATCCCAGTAACATTTGCTTGCAGACTTTGTATTTCTTCTTTGGTGCAAATTCTTGAAGAAGGATGCAAATTCGTGCTACACTGGCAGACTCTCTATGTAATTAAGTAGCAGTTACATTTATTTAGAAAGCTGAGAAAACGAGCTTTCCAACCATGTATGTCACATTTGGACAGAAGGCCTCTAAGCTCCATTATGGCGATTTTTTTTCCCTATACAGCATATAAGGTCGTGACTAGATTCATTGGTGAGTGAATTGAACTGTGTTCCGACACCTGATTTTTAAACAAAGTGTGTTAGTCTGACGGAAAATAAAAATTGAATTTTCGACCTTTTATAGTTATTTTTTCGGAGTTTTGACCTCAGATTTGGATTTTCCCCAACGTTTTACATAGGAATCGACCATTTATTTATAATTTTTACCCATTTGCAACTGCTCCATTAGTTCATAAAATCGGGGTTTTACTGTACGAGTATCTATTTAATGGCTCCTTTTTTCTATGATTAAATTTTTTAAAGTTTCAGTCTAGGAATTATACGATAGAAGGAACTTTATTCCAAAAATTGCTTAGAAATCTTGGACTACTGACAAGGGACTTACCACATGGCCCGGAAATTTCCTCTAGTAATTATCGTACCGTGTTGATTGATTTCAAATGCTAAAAATTGACTATTAGGTCATTTTTCTAAATTGTATATGTGGTGGAGTGGAAACCATGTTCAATTAACACATAAAAAGACAAAACGTGTTCGGGAAGTGTGTTCATATCTCGTTTCAATAGAAAGGATGTGTCGTGGTTGATTAAGCGGTAGTCCCCCGAACACAATAGACAGGTAATGAGGAGGTAATTACGTATGTAACCACCGTGACTAATTGTTTGATCAAATAGCTGGGTAGTCTGGAACCGAACCAGCTGGTTCGGTTACGAGATGATCGATTTGATTGTTGAAAAGAGTGGAATTCACTGAATTTGGGGATGTTTGAAAAGCGATAGAAAGTTGCTGTACGCGTTGGAATACTCATCGAATTTGGGATTATTTGAAAAGCTATCAAGGGGTTAAAATACCAAATGCGGGATTGTTCGAAGAGCGATGCGATGGAAAGTTGTTGTACGCATTGAAATACTCACCGGATTTGGGATCGTTCGACTAAGAATGGCAAGCTGTTAAGTTGCATGTTAAGGATAAGGAAAAATGAATCAAACACATAAATAGAAAATGGAGAGGTGAGAGGAAAACCCCGTGTGATTCATCTGATTGATCGTGGACAGCTAGGCAGAATATGTAGTCGCAAGTAAAACTCAATATTTTTTGCTGGCATTCTCTGCCAGCAAAACTGTATTCATAGCCAGAAGTAAAGAAGAACCTTATGCATTTTTTACATGCTTCTACCAACCGTATTCCGTTTTATTTGTTTGAGGAAAGGCTAGAAGTGACATGTCAAATCCCTTAGGGAAGTCAGGAACCACATGAAAGTTTTATGAGTTTGAAAAGCTGAAAAGAAGAAAAAGGTTGGGTGGCAGAGTTCGTTTATGAGAACCCTGCCACTTGGAAGGAAGTTGAAAGTCAATGATTTATTCATGGAAATAAAAACAGACATAGTGCGGTGAGGAGTTGTAGATACAGGGTGTTCGCATTTATTGGAGACACACCATTCATAGGTACAGTTATAGGTACACTTATATCGGGTCGGTTTTAGAGTTGTAGTTTTGAGGTTTCCTGAATGATCCCAATTATTCGGTTTGTTTGATTTTTTGAAGACGTACATTTTTTGTAGGTGCATTGTGCATAAAGAATTCCGATGATTTGGGGGAGATTGGGGGAGTCCCCTTATTCCGTCCTTTTTATTCGATCGACCTTTTCAAACAAATAACCCTCGTTGGCAATAAATGAGGCGAAATGACATTAAAAAAAGTCGTAATTGAATTTTTACGGTTTACCCGGAGCCAACCCTATTTGCAGCAGACTAATTAAATGAAATTGAAACATTTAGTCCGAAAAAAGATAGAGTGAAGCAGGTGTATCAAGGGAGTCGCATATCAAGTTATAAAGGGATTCACATAATTGATTTATCTCATGGTATATGTTATTTACTATTATTTAGGAGCGGTTGGTTGTTCAGGTTCAGTAGGTTCACTTTTCTTTTAATCCTATTCATCCCTTTTCAACACAAACGAGGATGATTGTTCATTTTTTTTTGTCTGTCACTTTTGGGTGTAGGAGATCGGGAAAAATTATCTTCGACCCCTTTTTGGGATTTGAACCATTTTCAACTGAAGTGGCAGATTTTCACTTTCAACTAAGAAGAAGTTCAAATGTAGTGCTGTAATCGTGGTGGTTACTTTCAGTTTCAACTACCTGAAGTATCCGAGCACCACTAGCTAGTCTAGCTGTCTAGCTACTGGTATTGGTGATCCTGTGATTTTTAAAAAGGTAGTTTTAGTGGTCATGTCAGTGCCTGTGATAGTGCTGATAGCCACTAAAGTTCACCATTCGACATAAAGACCAGGAGTCAATGATCAGTTTACCTTGGAACAGGACGTGACATACTGAGCGATATTTGAAGGCGTTCTCGCTAATACTCTTCCAGTGTTGGTTTGTTTGATGCCATGAACTGCAACTTGCAATATACCGAGAGGCACAGTACAATCCTAGCCAAGGAGATTGACTTACAGGATGCGATAGAAAGTTTATGGTTTCCAGACGTTCCATGCTGCTCCTTCTAAAAAAATTCTATAGGTGTGTCCAAACACAGTCGACCGGCCGGGGATTCACAATAATTTGAATTTATTAAATTCACATCGGTCGATGGTCGATCGACGGCCGTCGACTATGTGCGGACACACCTTAAGAGAACAATTTTATTTCCTTGTTTCTTTTAAGGAGATTCCTGTGGTTTAGCTCTTGGCTTGTAGGTGATTCCCTATCCTCACGTGAACTTTTCGCCATATTAACCTTGATCAATTCAAATGACTTACTCGCTGTAAGGAGTTCATGTAAACGAACCCCGTCCTATGGACCCTGTAACTAAGTTCTTCTGAATTTCTGAACCAATCACCGTCCTATAGACCCTGTAAGTTCATGTGAACCATTCGCCATCCTAACCTTGATGAATTCAAATGGTTTACTCAGTCTAAATGTCTCTCGATGCACCTTGCCAGCCAGCTGAACTTCGCATATTACCTTCTAAACTTAACATATTGTCTATTCTTAGAGAACAAGGTACTCATGTTCTCAAGCTAGACATTGTCGGATTTCATCGTGAGTATGAANNTAAATGTCTCTCGATGCACCTTGCCAGCCAGCTGAACTTCGCATATTACCTTCTAAACTTAACATATTGTCTATTCTTCAAGAACAAGGTACTCATGTTCTCAAGCTAGACATTGTCGGATTTCATCATGAGTATGAACAACTTATGAAGCTTAGCTACAAAGTTGTTTTAAAGCTAAACTTCAAAACATTGTTATAAAACATAGCTACAAAGTTGTTGTCAAACTTTGCTACAAAATTGATCAAGCTTAACTACAATCCCGTGCTGCTGAATTTTCCTGGTCCCACTCAGGCTGGGTGATATTAATGTAAGGCTGTTTGATATTAATTTGATATTATTGCCGAATTATCAGGGTAAAACCCTTGTCACTAAAAACCTATGCAGTTATATAGTGACGTTAAACCCCTTGGGGGAAAAAAATAAGGATAATATTGACCTTGAGATAATTGTACAGTTCTACTTCAAAGGGCAGTAGGTAGTTACCTAGTTACATATTATGTTAGATTTTAGTAAAATATTACATTAAACTAAAGGGTAAATGAATGCAATGCAAAACTGACTGCCAAAGCTAAACTTCAAAACATTGTTATAAAACATAGCTACAAAGTTGTTGTCAAACTTTGCTACAAAATTGATCAAGCTTAACTACAATAATGTTATCAATTCAAGCTTGGCTAATAAAAGTAGTCCTTCATCCGAGTCCAAAGTATTTTTTCTTCCGAAGTGATATTAGGGCCATTCAGAAATTTCAATGTACATACCTAGTTCTAAACATATTTTTGAGAAATGGTGCGTTTTAGTTCCATCCTCATTGAAATGTCCAATTCCAAATTAGAGATTTCAATCCCAACAAAAGCTCTGCATATGCTGGAATTCGATTTATACTTGCTGAGTTATTGAAATTTGAGAGCGATCTCTCTCCTTAGTCCAAAGTAGTTTTTCTTCCGAAGTGACATGGATTGAGCCATTAGGCCATTTGGAAATTTCATCAATGTAGTTCTGAATATATTTTTGAGAAATGGTCCGTTTTATGCCCATCCTTATTGAAATGTCCATTTCCACTTTAGATATTTCAATCCCAACAAAAGCTCTGCATGTTCTAGAATTCGATTTAAACTTGCTGAGTTATTGAAATTTAAGAGCGACGAAGAAGCAGACAAGACTCGTAATTCTTCTAGTCTAAAGGCAAACCGCAGACCGTGTTGAATATGGACCTGGTCCATCCTTATTGAAATGTCCATTTCCACTTTAGATATTTCAATCCCAACAAAAGCTCTGCATGTGCTAGAATTCGATTTAAACTTGCTGAGTTATTAAGAGCGACGAAGAAGCTTGTCTAATGGCAGACAAGACTCGTAATTCTTCTAGTCTAAAGAGAGAGCCATTCAGACAGAATTGTAGAAAGTAGAGTTGTAGATACAGGGTGTTCGCATTTATTGGAGACACACCATTCATAGGTACAGGACGTATAGGTATATAGGTACACTTATATCGGGTCGGTTTTAGAGCTGTAGTTTTGAGGTTTCCTGAATGATCCCAATTATTCGGTTTGTTGGTTTTTTTGAAGACGTACATTTTTGTAGGTGCATTGTGCATAAAGAATTCCGATGATTTAAACAAAAAAAAAAAAAAAAAAAAAAAATCAATACATAAGCATCTGTTGTCAATTTGCCATGTTTTCTAATGTATATCCCCGATTTTATGAACTTTTATATGGAATCCCAATTTTATGAACTACCCTTGGTCCCAATGAGTTCATAAAATCGGGGTTTTACTGTACGAGTATCTATTTAATGGCTCCTTTTTTCTATGATTAAAATTTTCAAAGTTTCAGTCTAGGTATTATACGATCTAGAAGGAATTTTATTCCAAAAATTGCTTAGAAATCTTGGACTACTGACAGGGGACTTACCACATGGCCCGGAAATTTCCTCTAGTAATTATCGTACCGTGTTGATTGATTTCAAATGCTAAAAATTGTCTATTAGGTCAGTCATCCTGTACACCTCATCTTAATAGGTACATTATCCAATCCACAATATACGGCGATTCTCAAGGAATATTCTATAACTGTTGAGAACTGAGATGGCATAGATTACTATTATTCTACATTGATCCTATCTCTAGAAACAGGTAGGTACTGCAGAACAAAATTTTAATTCCACACCAGAGCCAATATTCCTTCCATCTTGATCCAATCCATTGTTGTTAATGCTAATCATTCCAAGTGCCGAGGTCCATGCTATCTGCTTAGAATATACTTGTCTACTGGTCTGAAAGTTCCGGGTTCGATCACCTCTAGTAGTCTAGTACTTACTTCTGGAGCCTGTCCGATAATGTACCTTCTACCTTTACCACTTGGCAAATATTTTCACTCCGTTATTGACGTCACTTCTCAGGATGAACTACTAATAACCAATCGTGTTCGTGGTTGATTAAGCGGTAGTCCCCCGAACACAATAGACAGGTAATGAGGAGGTAATTACGTATGTAACCACCGTGACTAATTGTTTGATCAAATAGCTGGGTAGGCTGGAACAAAAACCAGCTGGTTCGGTTACGAGATGATCGATTTGATTATTGAAATAAGAGTGGAATTCACTGAATTTGGGGATGTTTGAAAAGCGATAGAAAGTTGTTAAACGCGTTGGAATACTCATCGAATTTGGGATTATTTGAAAAGCTATCAAGGGGTTAAAATAACAAATGCGGGATTGTTCGAAGAGCGATGCGATGGAAAGTTGTTGTACGTGTTGGAATACTCACCGGATTTGGGATCGTTCGAATAAGAATGGCAAGCTGTTAAGTTGCATGTTTAGGATAAGGAAAAATGAATCAAACACATAAATAGAAAATGGAGAGGTGAGAGGAAAACCCCATGTGATTCATCTGATTGATCGTGGACAGCTAGGCAGAATATGTAGTCGCAAGTAAAACTCAATATTTTTTGCTGGCAGAGAAAACTGTATTCATATAGGTACTTTGCCAGAAGTAAAGAAGAACCTTATGCATTTTTTACATGCTTTTACCAACCGTATTCTTTTTTATTTGTTTGGAGAAAGTCTAGGAGTGACATATCAAATCCTCAGGGAAGCTCTGAAGAAAATGTTGGATAGAAGAGGTCGTTTATGAGAACCCTGCCACTTCGAAGGAAGTTGAAAGTCAATGGTTTATTCATGTGATCATCTGGATTTTTTTTTTTTTTTTTTTTTAAGTTATTGGTATAGGAAAAGGATCTATACTTGCTTGTGAATTTTCCTTGAATAGGTACACTCTGAGCTTTTAGGTAGGCAATCATCAGTTAAGTAACATGGAGCTCTGTAGGTTGGTACCCTTAGCTTTCATTCTTCATCTAAACAACACTTGAGTAACTTGAGTTATTATTCCTGATCTCAAACAAAATTAATTTCTCTTTCATGCAAAGCCTTCCCCCATTATTCACACTTAATAAGTTCTTAAGTAACAAATCATTATTTTTTTATGGCACCTAATAAAATAATGATTAATTTTTACTCTGTAAACAAATAGGTATGTAAGTAGGTACATATTATGTGTTATGTACTTATCTCTGACTGTTACCTACCAGGAAAATCATCTACTTTTTGTTGCTCTTTTAGATACATATATTAAGTGCATATATATTATTTAGTTAGGTAGGTACCTCAACATTGTTTAAGAATTCGACTACAGTAATAGGAGAAGCTGCTGGAATAAAGGCACTCTTTGGTCCTATTCAAGCAGTATAAAAAGGTACTATTACTTTTAATGCACTGCAAATTACAAGTGCATAATATAACATCGCACATTGTAGAGTTACCTATTCCTATTACATACAATGTGGATTTTTCCATCATTCCATTACATCACATACTCAAGTACTACCTGGTTAAGTACTCACTTAAGTGATGGGTTTGTGGCCATTATGATCAGTGGATCTCATTATGTTTCCTATCATATTTTAGTCCTTTTATGGGAAAGTGTAAACAAGGCATACCTACTCTTTTTCCTTCTGGGGGAGATTGGGGGAGTCCCCTTATTCCGTCCTTTTTATTCGATCGACCTTTTCAAACAAATAACCCTCGTTGGCAATAAATGAGGCAAAATGACATTAAAAAAAGTCGTAATTGAATTTTTACGGTTTATCTGGAGCCAACCCTATTTGCAGCAGACTAACATCGCACATTGTAGAGTTACCTATTCCTATTACATACAATGTGGATTTTTCCATCATTCCATTACATCACATACTCAAGTACTACATGGTTAAGTACTCACTTAAGTGATGGGTTTGTGGCCATTATGATCAGTAGATCTCATTATGTTTCCTATCATATTTTAGTCCTTTTATGGGAAAGTGTAAACAAGGCATACCTACTCTTTTTCCTTCCCTCACTTACTCGTAAGTACCTAAGTATGTACTTAATATCACATTCTGTAAATACGTCATTTAAGTCAGTACTTGGTCATGGGCTTACACAGTCAATTACTAAAATACCTAGCCATATACTTAACATTATGTAGGTACATACAAAATTACATACTTCATATGTAATAAAACATATATTGATATGGTTCACGCGTTCACCTGATGCAATAACCAGAAAATGTTGTATGCTACCTAATATGTGTGGTGTGATATTGGATATTGATAATATGTTTCCATGTAAAGGTATATCAATCTACCTAAGTAAGTATTTACGTATATAGCTAAGAATGCAGATACGTACGTATGTGGAACAATAAAAAACTTGCACAGGTGATCAATGTGAAAACTGCTCTCATAATTAATTTATTACCCATCACGGGTACTTATTTTATTCAATTTCAATAGTTCGCTCTTTAGCATCAATGATGAAAAACAATAATATTTCATGTCCTCTTTTGTTCATTCAGTGTATATTTGAGTAAGTATTTAGTCCGAAAAAAGATAGAGTGAAGCAGGTGTATCAAGGGAGTCGCATATCAAGTTATAAAGGGATTCACATAATTGATTTATCTTATGGTATGTTATTTACTATTATTTAGGAGCGGTTGGTTGTTCAGGTTCAGTAGGTGCACTTTTCTTTTAATCCTATTCATCCCTTTTCAACACAAACGAGGATGATTGTTGATTTTTTTGTCTGTCACTTTTGGGTGTTGGGTGTAGGTGTAGGAGATCGGAAAAATTATCTTCAACCCCTTTTTGGGATATGAACCATTTTCAACTGAAGTGGCAGATTTTCACTTTCAATTAAGAAGAAGTTCAAATGTAGTGCTGTAATCGTGGTGGTTACTTTCAGTTTCAACTACCTGAAGTATCCGAGCACCGTTGGCTTTACTGGTACTAGTGATCCTGTGATAATTTAAAAAGGTAGTATGAGTGGTCAGTGGTCACTTTAGTGCCTGTGATAGTGCTAATACCCACTAAAGTTCACCATTCGGCAACAACACAAAGACCAGGGGTCATTGATCAGTTTACCTTGGAACAGGACGTGACATACTGAGCGATATTTGAAGGTGGTCAATTCTCGCTAATACTCTTCCAGTGTTGGTTTGTTTGATGCCATGAACTGCAACTTGCAATGTACCGAGAGGCACAGTACAATCCTAGCCAAGGAGACTAATCTACAGGATGCGGTAGAAAGTTTATGGTTTCCAGACGTTCCATTCAAATTCCATGCTGCTCCTTCTAAAAAGAAAGTAAAAATTCTAAAGGTGTGTCCAAACACAGTCGACCGGCCGAGGATTCACAATAAATTGAATTTATTAAATTCACATCGGTCGATGGTCGATCGACGGCCGTCGACTATGTGCGGACAGTTTTGTTTTCATGTTTCTTTTAAGGAGATTCCTGTGGTTTAGCTCTTGACTTAGAGGTGATTTCCTATCCTCACGTGAACTTTTCGCCATATTAACCGTGATCAATTCAAATGACTTAGTCGCTGTAAGGAGTTCGAGAAAAGAGAAGAGAAGAAAAGCGAAGCGAAGCGAAGAGAAGAGAAGAGAAGAGAAGAGAACAAAAGAAAAGAGAAGAGAAGAGAAGAGAAGAGAAGAAAAGAAAAGAGAAGAGAAGAGAAGAAAAGGAATAGAAGAGAAGAGAAGAGAAGAGAAGAAAAGAAAAGAAAAGAGAAGAGAAGAAAAGAAAAGAGAAGAGAAGAGAAGAGAAGAGAAGAGAACAAAAGAAAAGAGAAGAGAAGAGAAGAGAAGAGAAGAGAAGAGAAGAGAAGAGAAGAGAAGAGAAGAGAAGAGACCCTACCTACCTGTTACTACTGAAGTATTTGAAGTAATGAACAAAAGAAGAAAACTTAAGAGGGGGACACAAAATGACAAAACGCCACATAAAAGGTACAATATTATGGGAAAACTTTGAATTGAATTTCATCTTTCTGACTCCCCATGAGCTTACGTGACGTGACGTGACGTGACGTGATGGTAGTGTGTTTCTACGTTAGGACCTTCGTTGTTAAGGTACCAGTACACTGAAGATTTTTTTCTCGCGAGACCAAGTCTAGCGAAATAGTCCACAGTGTACTGGCACCTTAAAAGTTCCCTCTATAAAATCTCAGACCGAAATGTCAGGAGGGTCTGACCATGGACAGAATGCCTGAAGAGGTCCTCGAGTTATCGAGAGATCATTATTGTGATACAGCAGCACGAACTACCTTACTGAAACCCATAGGTATCTGCTATAAGCCAGAGGTACCTACTGGCATGGCAACCATTGTCATCTGGCATAGGTAAAACCTATTTGGTAGACAGGACAACCTCAGTGCCTCAGTGGTGTAGTGGTTAACATTAACACTGTAGAATTTAAACCCATAGGTATCTGCTATAAGCTATAGCAATGCCTATCTAGGCAAGAAAAAGTCCGTCCCAACCGGTATTCTAACCTAGCACCTTCGGTTTGAGAGTCAGTGTTCTTGACCACTCGGCCAAAGACGTGGCCAATTTAGCAAGGTATTAATCGGAGAACGACATTTGTGAGCAGACATCAAACTAAAATGCAATTTCTTTGTGTTATTATATCACAAGATCACAACTTTGGTGCTCACTGCAGCATTGTAGGATTTTCCCAATATCACAATAATCCTAACGTCCAATGTTTACCTACCATGCTGGCACCGGTCGCTATGCGCATTTATATGTCATAGCTATTCATTTTCCTCATGAGGCTGAGTGGGCCCCGCAACAGCCAGTCACGGAATCAATCATTTCGTCCGTTGTTACAGTTCCCTCTGTTAAACCTCTATCGGTTTTGTTCAAAATCATGATGACCATTGGCACAAACGAGTTGCTTATCGTGCTTAATGTGCGTCCACTCTACAAGCTTCTCAGAGATTATACACAAAAGCAAAAGTGAAATTCGTACGCGTTGAAGAACATAACAACGCCCCCGGCTGTATGTCGGCGGGGTCGATATACTTGGAATAATGTCGGTCTCGAAGCTTAGTAGGATGTTTTTTCTACACTCGTTAATATGGCCTGACAGACCGCGGTCCGTCACACGGTCTGAGTGTCCGAGGGACGGGCATAAAAAAAGAACTTGTAAAATAGTGCTAACCTTTATTAAATTGCATTGGCATTAATTTTCATACTGACTCTAGTATCTTGATTTATAAAAACAAAAGCATAAGACGACAAACCCCGGGGAGTCATGAAAGTCAAAAATATATGAGAGCGACAGAGAAAAAAAGATATATACAAAGAGGGAGAGAAAGAAACAGAGGGAGTGTAACAGAGAGAGGTATAGGAAGAGAAGGATGGAAAAAAGCAGTAGATAAAGAGAAATAGAAAAAGAGAGGCAGAGACACATATTTGTTAGTCATCCTGTACACCTCATCTTAATAGGTACATTATCCAATCCACAATATACGGCGATTCTCAAGGAATATTCTATATGTACCTGTTGAGAACTGAGATGGCATAGATTACTATATTATTCTACATTGATTCTATCTCTAGATTCTCTAGAAACAGATAGGTACTGCAGAACAGAATTTTAATTCCACACCAGAACCAATATTCCATCTTGATTTAATATCCATTGTTGTTAATGCTAATCATTCCAAGCACCGAGGTCCGTGCTATCTGCTTAAAATATGGCAAGTCAGGTACTTGTCTACTGGTCTGAAAGTTCCGGGTTCGATTACCTTTAGTACTTACTTCTGGAGCCTGTTCCATAATGTACCTTCACACTTTGAGTCACTTTGCATTTTGCAGATATTTTCACGTCATTATGACGTCACATATCGAGTTGAATTACCAATAGCCAATCATGGGAATCATGTAATGTTTTCCCTTGTAATGTTGTGACGTCATGTCTATTGGGAAATGTAAAGTTAGAGATAACACAAAGAAGTGGAATTGAATTAAATTGAGATTTTATGATCTTCCTTTACTATCATACTGGTCTAAAGTTTCAAACTGTGTAAATGCCACAAAATCACAAAAAAAACGAGTATCTATCAGTAAAATACTACCAGAAAATTGAAGGAAATCAATAAAGAATCTCATTCCTATAATTAATTACAATTACAAAGTAATTACAAACAAATTACAAAGCTATGTACTCTATGTATAAAAATGAATACAATGTTTGACTGATTTCCAAACATAAATTAAAAAAAAAAAAAAATCAATGAACTACATTTGTGGAATATTGTTCCGTACTCTTCATTTCATTAGTGTTATCTATGTTCTCAGAGATATTCATTGACCCTAATATTGATAATTAATAACCATGTGCACTAGCATATCATTACATAACTCAAACCACAGTCTCACAATAATTGATATTTTCAAATTAAAAATCAGTTCTATTTAATTGAAACTGTGTTGGGAAATACGCATGGATGACAGGAATGCATGATCCTCACGCATATATAGAGTAATGTCAATGATGTAAAATTATTATTTAGGAGCGGTTGGTTGTTCCGGTTCAGTAGGTTCACTTTTCTTTTAATCCTATTCATCCCTTTTCAACACAAACGAGGATGATTGTTCATTTTTTTTTGTCTGTCACTTTTGGGTGTAGGAGATTGGAAAAATTATCTTCGACCCCTTTTTGGGATATGAACCATTTTCAACTGAAGTGGCAGATTTTCACTTTCAATTAAGAAGAAGTTCAATTGTGGTGCTGTAATCGTGGTGGTTACTTTCAGTTTCAACTACCTGAAGTATCCGAGTACCACTGGCTTTACTGGTACTAGTGATCCTGTGATCATTTAAAAAGGTAGTATGAGTGGTCAGTGGTCACTTTAGTGCCTGTGATAGTGCTAATACCCACTAAAGTTCACCATTCGGCAACAACACAAAGACCAGGGGTCAATGATCAGTTTACCTTGGAACAGGACGTGACATTCTGAGCGATATTTGAAGGTGGTCAATTCTCGCTAATACTCTTCCAGTGTTGGTTTGTTTGATGCCATGAACTGCAACTTGCAATGTACCGAGAGGCACAGTACAATCCTAGCCAAGGAGATTGACTTACAGGATGCGATAGAAAGTTTATGGTTTCCAGACGTTCCATGCTGCTCCTTCTAAAAAAAATTCCAAAGGTGTGTCCAAACACAGTCGATCGGCCGAGGATTCACAATAATTTGAATTTATTAAATTCACATCGGTCGATGGTCGATCGACGGCCGTCGACTATGTGTGGACACACCTTAAGAGAACAATTTTATTTCCTTGTTTCTTTTATGGAGATTCCTGTGGTTTAGCTCTTGACTTGGAGGTGATTCCCTATCCTCACGTGAACTTTTCGCCATATTAACCTTGATCAATGCAAATGACTAACTCGCTGTAAGGAGTTCATGTAAACGAACCCCGTCCTATGGACCCTGTAACTAAGTTCTTCTGAATTTCTGAACCAATCACCGTCCTATAGACCCTGTAAGTTCATGTGAACCATTCGCCATCCTAACCTTGATGAATTCAAATGGTTTACTCAGTCTAAATGTCTCTCGATGCACCTTGTCAGCCAGCTGAACTTCGCATATTACCTTCTAAACTTAACATATTGTCTATTCTTCAAGAACAAGATACTCATGTTCTCAAGCTAGACATTGTCGGATTTCATCATGAGTATGAAGTATGAACAACTTATGAAGCTTAGCTACAAAGTTGTTATAAAGCTAAACTTCAAAACATTGTTATAAAACATAGCTACAAAGTTGTTGTCAAACTTCGCTACAAAATTGATCAAGCTTAACTACGATAATGTTATCAATTCAAGCTTAGCTAATAAAATGTTATCAATTCAAGCTTAGCTACAACACTGTTATCAAGCTGAGCCACGAAATTGTTATCAAGCTGAGCCACGAAATTGTTATCGTATGTACCATGGATTATGGTTATCGGAGTTTATGAGCCCCATAGTTTGAGCAGAATAATAAGTCTTGCTATCGTACTTGTTTTGGGTCGCTATAAAGTAGTCCCTCATCCGAGTCCAAAGTATTTTTTCTTCCGAAGTGACATTAGGGCCATTCAGAAATTTCTATGATGTACGTCTATCTAGATCCTATCAGGCCAAACTTCCTATTGCAATAACCTAAGGGACTGGCCACCGGCACTACTTAATATGGACGATCAGACGATGAGAAACTAAGCATAAGCACAAGTCGATGAAGCTGGCTAAGCTTTGAGGATTAAATGAAGAGTTCTGTGCTTAAAAGCGGACATACTTTTAAAAAGAAAATGAGGAGAAGAAGAAGACCTACAAGAAAAGATTTATACCTTGGAACCGCTTTTGGATTACATTATTAAAGGCTACAAGGCACAGCGTACCCATGTCTGTCCGGGAACGGACATGTTTGGTCATAAAATTTCCCCCTCGGCCGGGATATGAACCCTAGTCCCAGCACCTCCGTGTTGAGAGTCGGTGCTCCTAACAGTCGTTAGGCCACAGAGGTGAAACAATTTGCGATGTCTGGTACACTAAACCTAAACAAACTGAGATTGAACTGCTACATAGTGCTACATAATTATGTAGATTGCAGCATACATGATCTAAAATTCCAAGTTTCTACCCTAAACCTGAACGATTTATACTTGGTTCACAAGAAAACATCATACACATCAGGCCTGAGAAGCTCCTGCTATACTTTGG
>NW_007379652.1:37931-53652 GCF_000475195.1 Diaphorina citri | reverse complement strand
AAATCAAATTTCAAATTCTTTGTGGTAAAGTAGAGCTTTTTCACAATTTTTGTGGATATCACAACATGACTAAGTGCCTCCTTTGCAATGAATTTCCATATTTTAATAATCTTTTCACACTGGTAATGTCGCCACTGGTCGCTACTCGATTAAAGTAGCTATTCAATTGTCCTCACGAGGTTGAGTGCACCCCGAAATTCAAGCACAGAGCCGAAAAAACTTCGACCCTGCCGGGAATCGTACCCGGGCCTCCTGTGTGCAAGCCTAATGTGATACCCACTCGGTCAAGGAGGCTACTTCCTTCTCCCTAACTTTTTTCTATTTAAATAGGGTCGGCATTTCTTGCCAGTCTCTTCCAGGCAGCCCTATCGAGTACCTCAAGTCCCTTTTTAGCCTTTTCATACTAAAATAGGGTCTTGATTCACCTTTTCTTCGGTCTACCTCGCCCTTTTCTCCTCAAATTTATAAATATGTGTACAAAATGCGTAATTTTATCAAGGTCTAGAGTTGAGCAATTATTTGGGGATTCTGTTTTGTGTAATGATCCACTCTTGCTGTGTGTAGGTATGGTTATTATTTATTTTATACCTGGATAGAAATGTAAGAAATACACGTCTGGTTTTCATTTCAGATGACTAAATTCTCGTCTTCCTTATTTACTCTGAAATCTAGAGTTATTTGTTTTTTTTTTTTTTTTTTTTTTTTTTTTTTTTTTTCTTGCAGGCCATGTTGATTCTTAGTCATAGTTGTCCTGTCTGTAAAATCAACACGGCCTGTAACATAATATTAACATATACCTACCTGAAATGAAAGCGTCTGTCAGTATTAGGTATACATACCTATTACTGAGAAAACGTTATCCTATGCAAAAGTTAATTAAAACCTGAACTGACTCCGTTTTGTTTATTCATTACATGAGTAACAAGTAGGTAGGTGATATGCTTCCCCCGTATATGTAAAATCATTGTCTCCTTTGTTTCAGATCACAGTCAATCTGTTTTGAGTTTTTATTGGCGTGAAACCTTATAAAATGTGTTGTTATTGTGTAGTTAGTTAACATATTTAGGTACCTATGAATTTTATGAGAAAGAAAGAAAGAAAGGGAGAGAGAGAAAGATTTTTTTTTTCAAAGAGGTTTGACAGAGGGAACTGTTCTCCACCGTGAACCATTCCGTGGACTATGCTATGTCCTCATGTGTTCTATTGTCCCCCCCACAGGTATATCTGTACGTAACCAAACAGACGATCGTAGGTCTGGCTGTTGCCAATCCTCTGACGCGGGCTAATCGTCTCATATCCTCCACTATGAACCATTCGGTGGACTATGCTATGTCCTGTGTCCTCATATGTTCTATTGTCTCCCCACAGGTATATCTGTACGTAACCAAACAGACGATCGTAGGTCTGGCTGTTGCTAATCCTCTGACGCGGGCTAATCGTCTCATATCTCTCCACTATGAACCATTCCGTGGACTATGCTCTATGCTATGTCCTCATGTGTTCTATTGTCTCCCCACAGGTATATCTGTACGTAACCAAACAGACGATCGTAGGTCTGGCTGTTGCTAATCCTCTGACGCGGGCTAATCGTCTCATATCTCTCCACTATGAACCATTCCGTGGACTATGCTATGTCCTGTGTCCTCATATGTTCTATTGTCCCCCCACAGGTATATCTGTACGTAACCAAACAGACGATCGTAGGTCTGGCTGTTGCTAATCCTCTGACGCGGGCTAATCGTCTCATATCTCTCCACCATGAACCATTCCGTGGATTATACTATGTCCTCATGTGTTCTATTGTTCCCCCACAGGTATATCTGTACGTAACCAAACAGACGATCGTAGGTCTGGCTGTTGCCAATCCTCTGACGCGGGCTAATCGTCTCATATGAAAAAAAATAATAATAATGAGAAGATAGGTACTCCAAGAAATGCTCATAAACGCGATGCACATCTTCAGAGATAGGTAGTTTGAATTCTTGCCTCTTGCAAGAAGGCCGCCCGCCATCTCCGTGATATAATCTTACTAACCTGAGCTTGTGAGTACCAGAGTAAACCTACCTCCCTTGTTTTCCCATCTTTCTATCAAAAGTTCAAAACCAAATTAAAATATCAGCTTTCGTTACGAAGTTATTCGAAGAAGAAGTAAGAAGTTATCGCAGCGAAAACCAAATGTCAGCCCAAAGCAATCACCCTAGTTAGGGATGATTGAGAGACTGACGAAAAACGCCGACCCCGTCTGTACGCGGGGAAAGGCAAAGATAAAGAAGAAGAAGAAGAGGAGGAGTTCGAAGTTATAAAAATTTCAAAATAGTTCATAACCCTATATTCCTAGAATGACCTTGTATTCATAACCAAATGTCAGCCCTAACCAGGGTGATTGAGAGGCTAACGAAAAACACCGACCTCGTCTGTACACGGGAAAAGGCAAAGAAGAAGAGGGAAAAGTTATAAAAATTAAAATTTCAAAATAGTTCATAACCCCATATTCCCTAGAATGACCCTGTATTTTCTCTCTCCATTTCTCCAGGGCAAACTTCGTGTCCAGTGAGACAGTGACTATTCCTAAGGACCCCTCCCTCGTTTTCCCATCTTTCTATCAAAAGTTCAAAACCGAATTAATATTATATCAGCTTTCGTAACGAAGTTATTCGAAGAAGAAGTAAGAAGTTATTGTAGCGAAAACCAAATGTCAGCCCAAAGCAATCACCCTAGTTAGGGATGATTGAGAGACTGACGAAAAACGCCGGCCCCGTCTGTACGCGGGAAAAGGCAAAGAAGAAGAAGAAGAGTTTGAAGTTATAAAAATTTCAAAATAGTTCATAACCCTATATTCCTAAAATGACCTTGTATTCATAACCAAATATCAGCCCTAACTAGGGCGATTGAGAGGCTAACGAAAAACACCGCCCCCGTCTGTACGCGGGAAAAGGCAAAGAAGAAGAAGAAGAGGGAAAAGTTATAAAAATTTCAAAATAGTTCATAACCCCATATTCCCTAGAATGACCCTGTATTTTCTCTCTCCAGGGCAAACTTCGTGTCCAGTGAGACAGTGACTATTCCTAAGGACCGTCTAGCATTCTCAGTGCCTACCTCCGACGGCAAATTCCTCGCAGCCAACTACACCAAACGGAATGATTTCCTCATCTTCACCGAGCTTAAATGAACAATGGACACCAGGACAGTCAGGCACGGGGGCCACAGAGTTTAAACTCGCTTTAACTCTTGGCAATTGAGATTCGACATTCATCGAAGAAGATTTGGTGAGCTTTCGAGAATACTCAGATTCCGATTTTATTTTTAACTCTTGGATTAAGGAATCTGATTGGTTGATTTTTAAAAAATTAAAAAATTTCACACTGATTGCTTAAACCGAGATTAAAATTTAAACGGAGTTTAAACTCACTTTGTGGCCCCCGGCCTTAGTGAATCAGTATTGTAAATTTCAACCAAGCAATCTGATTGGTTGATTTTTAAAAAATTCAAAAATTTCACACTAATTGCTTAAACCGAGATTAAAATTTAAACGGAGTTTAAACTCACTTTGTGGCCCCCGGCCTTAGTGAATCAGTATTGTAAATTTCAACCAATCTGATTGGTTGATTTTTAACAAATTCAAAAATTTCACACTGATTGGTTAAACCGAGATTAAAATTTAAACGGAGTTTAAACTCATTTTGTGGCCCCGGCCTTAGTGAATCAGTATTGTAAATTTCAACATTTCCGAGCAGCATAGACGCAATGAAAAACAAAATATGGTCTAACATTTAGACTGTAGATTTGAGGGTAATCCACCCTAAATCTTAAAATTTCCTACACGCTACACGAAAAATGCCTTGCAAAAACTGTCCATCATTGTTGGCCAGGACCACAACTTGAGTTAAAAACCGCGTTTGACTCTCAGATTGAGAAATTCAATTGACTGAAAAGCTTGAAATCAACCGAGCAGATTCGTTTCATTAATATGGTCCAACATTTAGACTGTAGATTTGAGGGTAATCCACCCTAAATCTTAAAATTTCCTACACGAAAAATGCCTTGCAAAAACAAAATATGGTCCAACATTTAGACTGTAGATTTGAGGGTAATCCACCCTAAATCTTAAAATTTCCTACACGAAAAATGCCTTGCAAAAACTGTCCATCATTGTTGGCCAGGACCACAGCTTGAGTTAAAAACCGCGTTTGACTCTCAGATTGAGAAATTCAATTGACTGAAAAGCTTGAAATCAACCGAGCAGATTCGTTTCATTAAAGAGTGAAACTAAGTTCAAACTCATATTGTGGTCCTAAATGTGGACATTATTAGTTAAAGTAGTATGATGTCAACTCAGTATGCACGTAGTACTTGGCAGTGACAATGTTGAAACACTGAGACAAATGTCGAGAATTACGCCCGTAGCACAAACCTTTAGTAGAGAAATGTATTCCGCCCGTCGCAAACCTTTACTAGAGAAATGTCGCGAATTACGCCCGTAGCACAAACCTTTAGTAGAGAAAAAGTGGTGACCATGTCAACATACCCATAGCATAAACCTTTAGTAGAGAAATGTATTCCGCCCGTCACAAACCTTTACTAGAGAAATGTCGCGAATTACGCCCATAGCACAAACCTTTAGTAGAGAAAAAGTGGTGGCGCTTCGTCCCACCATGTCAACAAAGTTTGACAGCGCCACTAAGTAATATACACCACATAATAATATTGATAGCTCAAAGGGGTAGTTTTTTGATGATGACAGAAAATATCGAATTCACCGTTTGGTGACCGATGTAAACTGTAGTTTCACATCGGTAGTTTACATCGAGGTTTAGACGTTCTCCGTAACGAACGTCAAAACCTCAATGTAAACTACAGTGTAAATTCGTCACCAAAGGGTGAAGTGATTCTGGGTATTAGTCGTTTCTGACTTTCCCACAACAAGTACACACGTCACACGTATGTACATTGTACAATGTTTTTCGGAGAATCTTTTGAACTTCTTTTGTATTAGGAATTTAGGGTATTATTCAAATCATTGTTGTTCTTTGTATAATTTAAGTTGATTGGTTGACTGTAAATAATCGAATCAAAGTACAATTTATTTTTTAATGTGACTAGGAGGTTATTCCACAAAAAATGTGCCTAGGGGGTTACTCCACGAAGGAGTATGTGTTCTCCTTCCGCAGAACAACGGTACGACGTTCTTCTGCGTTTGGAGTGGTAATTTGTTTGTGGAATAGTGGTAATTTGTTTGTTTGTGGGGGGGCACGGTTGGTCCAGTGGTAACGCACTTGCTTGCCATGCAGAAGGTCCCGGGTTCGAATCCCACCATCGACAAAAATTTGTACTCGTTTTTCGATTGCAAATATTTCAACGGGTTACTTTCTGGTGTTCTCGTGTTGACCCAGCACCTAAATGGGAAGTATTGTGCCCCTTCTCGCCCATCTGACGAAAGGCAAACTACGGGATGGGCATGCCACGCCACAGGCCACATCAAGCGTTTTTTTTTTTTTTTTTTTTTTTTTTTTACTTGCCTATTATCGTGGTTTGGCGGTCGCCGGTCGGACTTTAACCAGGGAAATTACCAGCCTGAAATTTATCTTGCTAAAGAAATAGACAAGGTTGGTGCAAAAGACACCCACTCGTAAAATTTTGTAGGCAAAACCAAAATATATCAGCCCAAAGCTGTCACCCTAGCTGATTAAGAGGCTGAAGAAAAACGCCAACCCTGTCTGAACATGGGAAAAGGCGAAGAAGATTCATAGACAGCTTGAGAAGCGGAATTCAGTAACCAAGTCGAAAAGTGTCAAAAATTATTTACGTAAATATGGTATCACCTATGCATAGCGTATGTGGTTATATCTATTCGAGGAAGCACCAGACACAATTAGCGCCACTGCGTGAATGTGAACTGACCTTTATTAGGAAGTCCGTGTAGCGGAAAGTGCGTCCATAGTACCTACCGCGAAATTTTTAAATTTTGAGTAGATTTGAAATCTTTGGGGATGGAAGTGATTTGATGAGAAATGTAAGAAATACACGTCCTGGTTTTCATTTCAGATGACTAAATTCTCGTTTTGCTTATTTACTCTGAAATCTAGAGTTATTTGTTTTTATTTTTTTACTTGGCTATTATCGTGGTTTGGCGGTCGCCGGTCGGACTTTAACCAGGGAAATTACCAGCCTGAAATTTATCTTGCTAAAGAAATAGACAAGGTTGAGTGCAAAAGGCACCCACTCGTAAAATTTTGTAGGCAAAACCAAAATATATCAGCCCAAAGCAATCACCCTAGCTGATTGAGAGGCTGAAGAAAAACGCCGACCCCGTCTGAACACGGGAAAAGGCGAAGAAGATTCATAGACAGCTTGAGAAGCGAAATTCAGTAACCAAGTCGAAAAGTGTCGAAAATTATTTACGTAAATATGGTATCACCTATGCATACCGTGTGTGGTTCTATCTATTCGAGGAAGCACCAGGCACAATTAGCGCCACTGCGTGAATGTGAACTGACCTTTATTAGGAAGTCCGAGTAGCGGAAAGTGCGTCCATAGTACCTACCGCGAAATTTTTAAATTTTGAGTAGATTTGAAATCTTTGGGGATGGAAGTGATTTGATCAATTTTGATGCCAAATCTATGCATTTTAGTTTATTAGGTGTTTAAAAAGGCTTTAAAACGAATAAGTTTCCTGTGTTTTTGTTGTATTGTCTATATTTTCTCGTGTAAAACTTTCCATGTTCAAAGTTTAGCCATGAGTTCCTCTGAGCTCTGGGGTGAAATCCCAAGCTCTAGCTCTTCTGATGAGACCACTGTGCTGCAAAATGCAAAACCTATTCTTCAGAGAATAAGAGATACAGCTTTTGAACAGAATGTTTCTACACCTCTCTACGAGATAAAAACTGCCCAACCCAAAACAACAATAGTGGATCCAAAGTTCTGTGCAATGGAAGAAAACGTAGTCTATACAATAGGATTGTTAAAGTATACTACTTATCTGGAAGATTTAATAGAAAAGTACAAAGCAGGGGTAAGTAAAAAGGTCAAGTGGGTGCCCTCAATGGCAATCAGTGCAAAAGACACCCACTCGTAAAATTTTGTAGGCAAAACCAAAATATATCAGCCCAAAGCTGTCACCCTAGCTGATTAAGAGGCTGAAGAAAAACGCCAACCCTGTCTGAACATGGGAAAAGGCGAAGAAGATTTTTCATAGACAGCTTGAGAAGCGAAATTCAGTAACCAAGTCGAAATTCGAAAAGTGTCAAAAATTATTTACGTAAATATGGTATCACCTATGCATAGCGTGTGTGGTTCTATCTATTCGAGGAAGCACCAGGCACAATTAGCGCCACTGCGTGAATGTGAACTGACCTTTATTCGGAAGTCCGAGTAGCGGAAAGTGCGTCCATAGTACCTACCGCGAAATTTTTAAATTTTGACTTTGAGTAGATTTAAAATCTTTGGGGATGGAAGTGATTTGATGCCAAATCTATGCATGCTATACAAAAACCTGTTCATCATCACCAAATCTATGCATTTTAGTTTATTAGGTGTTTAAAAAGGCTTTAAAACGAAGTTTCCTGTGTTTTTGTTGTATTGTCTATATTTTCTCGTGTAAAACTTTCCATGTTCAAAATTTAGCCATGAGTTCCTCTCAGCTCTGGGGTGAAATCCCTAGCTCTAGCTCTTCCGATGAGACCACTGTGCTGCAAAATGCAAAACCTATTCTTGAGAGAATAAGAGATACAGCTTTTGAACAGAATGTTTCTACACCTCTCTGCCAAATCTATGCATTTTAGTTTATTAGGTGTTTAAAAAGGCTTTAAATAAGTTTCCTATGTTTTTGTTGTATTGTCTATATTTTCTCGTGTAAAACTTTCCATGTTCAAAGTTTAGCCATGAGTTCCTCTCAGCTCTGGGGTGAAATCCCAAGCTCTAGCTCTTCTGATGAGACCACTGTGCTGCAAAATGCAAAACCTATTCTTGAGAGAATAAGAGATACAGCTTTTGAACAGAATGTTTCTACACCTCTCTACGAGATAAAAACTGCCCAACCCAAAACAACAATAGTGGATCCCAAGTTCTGTGCAATGGAAGAAAACGTAGTCTATACAATAGGATTGTTGAAGTATACTACTTATCTGGAAGATTTAATAGAAAAGTACAAAGCAGGGGTAAGTAAAAAGGTCAAGTGGGTGCCCTCAATGGCAATCAACAAACCTCTTACCTACCTGAGCCTCTAGATAGTCCATATCAAAAATTTAATCATAATCGTGGGTTGTTATATTAAAGCCTGAACTCCTACAAAGCAGGCCAAACTATGATAGAAGGTTGTTAGTGAAGTAATTTTCTTAATCTCCATTCTGTAATTTTTGCTGTATTTGAAAATAGTCATCATTTGATTGTTCCTCAACTACTTTCTACAATTTCAGACCGCCAACCTGACTGAAGTGAAGCACATTTTATCTCAGAATCCTGTACCAAAGTTTGATGAGAAAGCTCTTCCCAAAGCAAAGAAAAATAGCAAATTGGAAGATGAAAATGGAAACAGGTAATTATTTACCTGTTATTATCTGTATTATATGAGGCACCAAGAAGCAGAGTGGACTAAGTGGTAAAATCGACTTTTTTTAGTATTATATATCGTTGGAAAGCCCGCGAAAAGATCTATTTAAAGAAAATGGTTGCTAGTTTCTCATCAGTGTTGTATTGAAATAAGAGGGAAAACAAAATGGCTATCTTTCATTTTAAGAGATTTTCTAAAAGCAGTTTGGACTATCTGTAAAGTCTGGACTAATTGCTTTTTTTAAAAATTGTCCTTGGACTATCTTCTATAAAAACTCATGTTAGTTTTCCTTGTATTTTACAGAAATCAGATTGGACTATCTTTGATAGAAAGTGGACTAACATTTTGACTAAAATTCGAAAAGTGGACTATCTGATTTATATGTGAAGAAGAGGAGGGAAAAGTTATAAAAATTTCAAAATAGTTCATAACCCTATATTCCCTAGAATGACCCTGTATTTTCTCTCTCCATTTCTCCAGGGCAAACTTCGTGTCCAGTGAGACAGTGACTATTCCTAAGGACTAGTTTTGCATGTGGTTGGTAACCAGATAGGTGCAGTTATATGCTGCTGGCTTTTTCCAGCCCCACTCAGACTGAGTGAGAATAATGTGCAGAGGCAGAAAAAAAGTGAATGAAGGGTAAAACCCCTATCACCAAAAACCTTATCAGATCACTTGTGTTTTATACTTCCAATAACATTAAAACCCTTTTGTCTGGCTGGGGACGTTAAACAGGGAGTAGACCAGCTTAGTCTGGCTGGGGGACTATAAAGAGGAAGTATACCAGCCTGAATTTCTCTTGCTAAAGTAAGATCTTATCGTCCCGAAAGCGAAGAGAGAAGAAAGATAGGATAGGAGAAAGCGAGCCCTTCCGAGTACAAACCTTGTCTGTTTAGGATAAATTCTGCCCCGGGCGGGAATCGAATCCGCGACCTAACGCTTACAAGGCAGGCGCTCTACCCTCCAAGCTAACTAGGTTGGCGTTGAATTAGCCTAATGGAGCAGTTGCAAATGGGTAAAAATTATAAATAAATGTTCGATTCCCATGTAAAAAGTTGGGAAAAAATCCAAATCTGAGGTCAGAACTCCGAAAAAATAACTGTAAAAGGTCGAAAATTCAATTTTTATTTTCCGTTCTAATGAAAGAGTTCAAATTTGCGTGACGTCAGACTTTACGCAGTTGTTTTTTTCGTCCGTTAGGTAGCGCCACTATGCAAGCGCGCTAGCGGAGGAGCAGAAAGAACTGCGCACAAACACGTTAATGTGTTGCCTGCGAGGGAGCTTTGCTCGGGACATTTGATGTGACGTCATCGCCTACGGGAGCGTATGCCGTGACGTCAAAGTTCACGATTTACCGACATTTTTTTAATCGATTTATCTCGGGATCTAGAAGTCGTAGAAGAGAAAGAAAAATTCCGTTGGTCCTCATTTTTCCTGCTCTATGACTTTGAAACATTCGTCTGCACACGAGAAAAGGCGAAGAAAAAAAATGACATTAAAACCCTTATCATTCTCTCTGTAGGACCCAATGGAAGCCACATATCAACAGATGGGCATCGGAAGTATCCTGGTCATTTCAGACTACTATCAGAACATGGTTATAGGTCAACGTATCCGAGCAAAGAACAGAATCATCGAGTTGTATGAAGAGCTGAAAGATTTGTATGATGCGTCCAAGAAATTCAGCTCCTATGCCTCGAATATTGTGCACATACATTCCACAGGACCTGGGGATAGGTAAGTCTTGAGGTTTTAGCTTAGTTATTATATTTATTATAAGAATATCAAATCATGAATCTTTGTGGTAAAGCAGAGTGCTTTTTCACAACTTTGTGGGTATCACAGTATTACAAATCTTTCATTTACTCAATCATCATATTTATTATCGCTCGTCTCTTCGACTTGTAATGCCGCCACTTGTCGCTACTCGATGAAAGTAGCTACTCAATTGTCCTCACGAAGCTGAGTGTGAGTGCACCCCGAACTCCAAGCACAGAGCCGAAAAAAAACCTCGGCCCCCCGGGAATCGAACCCGGACCTCCTGCGTGCACGTCTAGTGTGATACCCACTCGGCCACGGAGGCTACTATTATAGGAAAATAGGTTTTGGCTTAGGAGAATGTTGTCACTGTAGTCCTGTCTGTGCCCTAAATCACCAAAGTATGGAAAAGTATTTACAATTCCATATTTCAATATGATTCGTCCAAATTCAAAATTCTGCTTTTCCATTGGCTATTACACTTGTAAGATACTTTTCCATACTTTGGTGATTTAGGGCACTGGTTTTATTTCAAACGAACAACTTCTCCACCCTTTGTTACTTTCTATTATTTATTTTCGGTTTAGGTAGCTTGAAAGATTGCGCATCTTCTTCCTTACCTTAGGAGTGCTAGAAACCACGACACCAACGGGGGGTTGATAAATTTTGTTCTAGGAACAGCTGGCTCACTCCGATCCTGTCTTCTCTCTTTATTTTCGGGACGATAAGACCTCCGTTGTTTTTTTTTTTTTTTTTTTTTTAAGGTGTTGAAAAATCAAGCAAGTATTTGGGTGACTGTGTAAATATCTGCTGCTATTCATTTCTAGGTGTATTGAGTCATATCATCAGCCCTTGTAAATCAAAAGCCATCCTTCATATAAATTACAATAGGTACTTTCCTTCCTATAGGATAAGGAAAGTAAAAAGGAATTGATTTTTTCCTCTTCTTTTGTTCCAGTTATTTCAGACAAGGTAAATGGCCTCCTGATGAGAGACCTCCACAGATACCTACCCAACAAATCATGTTGAAGCTCTTGACTAAATCTGTGCTGACACTTCTATCTCATACAGGCTTTGATGGTTTGTATAAAATAAAGTTTTATTATTATTATTATTTTATTTTTTACTGAACTTAAATAAACTTTCCTTCCCTCTTGGTTTTTGTGACGACAAGACCTTGGCATTTACTTACCATTCCCTCTTGGAATAAAATCCATCACATTGGTCAGCCACCAGCAACAAGAGGAAGAGAGAGAAAAAGTAGCTTGAACTAAATTAGGTTTATTTTGACATTGCAGACACCACAGGCAGTGCTGTCAGTGTTCTCACAGAAGTTGTCGATGATTACTTCACCAAGTTCCTATCCACATTGCGAGATAACACAGATAACTTCTTCACTCCAAGCTCTGACATTGGATTTGTGGTATGTTCGTAAGTTCGTATGTTCTTTTTACCTAAATCTCCTTTAAGGGTGATTTTTTATGGACTTCATCAAACGAATGACACGAGTTGTAAGAAAACTGTAGTGTAGACTCTACAAAGTATCACCGAATGTTCAGCCTATTGAGCACTGAAGTTGAGCTAGTTTTGCATGTGGTCGGTAACCAGATAGGTGCAATTATATGCT
The DNA here is from genome assembly GCF_000475195.1 of Diaphorina citri. Classification (NCBI taxonomy): domain Eukaryota; kingdom Metazoa; phylum Arthropoda; class Insecta; order Hemiptera; family Psyllidae; genus Diaphorina; species Diaphorina citri. The sequence continues at coordinate 41,722 of NW_007379652.1, read as the reverse complement.
GCTGGCTTTTCCCAGCCCCACTCAGACTGAGTGAGAATAATGTGCCAGAGGCAGAAAAATTGTGAATAAAGGGTAAAAACCCCCGTCACCAAAAACCTTATCAGATCACTTGTGTTTTATACTTCCAATAACATTAAAACCCTTTTGTCTGACTGGGGGACGTTAAACAGGGAGTAGACCAGCTTAGTCTGGCTGGGGGACTATAAAGAGGAAGTATACCAGCCTGAATTTCTCTTGCTAAAGAAACAGCAAAGGTTGAGTGCGAAGTGCATCTACACGTAAAATTTGTAGCCAAAACCAAATGTCAGCCCAAAGTAATCACCCTAGTTAGGACTGATTGAGGCTCCGTCCCACCATGTCAACAAAGTTTGACAGCGCCACTAAGTAATATACACCACATACCAAGTTCGTATAATATTGATAGCTCAAGGGGGTAGTTTTTTGATGATGACACAAAATATCGAATTCACCCTTTGGTGACCGATGTAAACTGTAGTTTCACATCGGTAGTTTACATCGAGGTTTAGACGTTCTCCGTAACGAACGTCAAAACCTCGATGTAAACTACAGTGTAAATACGTCACCAAAGGATTAAGTGATTCTGGGTATTAGTCGTTTCTGACTTTCCCACAACAAGTACACACGTCACACGTATGTACAATGTTTTTCGGAGAATCTTTTGTATTAGGAATTTAGGGTATTATTCGAATCATTGTTGTTCTATGTATAATTTAAGTTGATTAGTTGACTGTAAATAATCGAATCAAAGTACAATTTATTTTTTAATGTGACTAGGAGGTTATTCCACAAAAAATGTGCCTAGGGGGTTACCTACAGTGTAAATTCGTCACCAAAGGGTTAAATGATTCTGGGTATTAGTCGTTTCTGACTTTCCCACAACAAGTACACACGTCACACGTATGTACATTGTACAATGTTTTATCTTTTGTATTAGGAATTTAGGGTATTATTCGAATCATTGTTGTTCTATGTATAATTTAAGTTGATTAGTTGACTGTAAATAATCGAATCAAAGTACAATTTATTTTTTAATGTGACTAGGAGGTTATTCCACAAAAAATGTGCCTAGGGGGTTACTCCACGAAGGAGTATGTGTTTTTCCGCAGAACAACGGTACGACGTTCTTCTGCGTTTGGAGTGGTAATTTGTTTGTGGAATAGGTCACTAGTATGTATTATTTTTATGTGACTTGGATACTAGGATAATTTGTTTTCTTTTTTTGTTTATTCTTCGAGGTTCTGCAATTTAGTTTTTTTTTTTGGTCATATTAGACTCTTGGTAGAAACCCCTAACCCCTAACCCCTAATAGGTCACTAGTATGTATTATTTTTATGTGACTTGGATGCTAGGATAATTTGTTTTCTTTTTTTGTTTATTCTTCGAGGTTCTGCAATTTAGTTTTTTTGGTCATATTTGACTCTTGGTAGGTATGACGTAGGTGGCTGGAGATTTAATTTTGACAGTTCGATCCATCTTTCGGCTTCACCTGCTTCTGAAGTTTTGTACAATAAAGAAATTATAATCAAGTCCAACTGTACGAGAATATAACATTTTTTTTTACCTTATAATTTAAAACATTTAGTTGTGGCAGGCAGTACTAAGAAAAGAAAGTGTCTAGCTAACTGTAAAAGGAAGACAGGATAGGAGAAAGTCTAAATTTATAAATATGTGTACAAAATACGTAATTTTATCAAGGTCTAGACTTGAGGAATTATTTGGGGATTCTGTTTTGTGTAAAGATCCGCTCTTGCTGTGTGTAGGTATGGTTATTATTTATTTTATACCTGGATAGAAATGTAACAAATACACGTCCTGGTTTTCATTTCAGATGACTAAATTCTCGTCTTGCTTATTTACTCTGAAATCTAGAGTTGATGTTTGTTTTTTGTTTTTTTTTTGTTTTTTTTTTTTTTTTTTTTTTTTCCTCCGTTGTTTGAGATTCCTCCTACGGAAAAAAATTGTCACTACCTATGAATAGTTACCAGTTTCTCAGTAGTGCAGTGGTTAACCAACCTCAGTAGTGTAGTAGTTAACGCGTTGGACTTCGGATCTTTAGGTTGGTGGTTCGAGTCCAAGTCTAGTCATGAAATTTATATAGGTGTTACAATTGGGGAACGATATTTGTGACAAGCATTTAAATATGTGCTTAACACAATTAAAAATTCCTTTTTTCCTTAGTTACTTACCAGTATCTGGTTTGGTATTTCAGCATGAAAGACGTGACAGAGGAATATCTGAACATTCCTGAACTTCATCTCTCATCTCAGAAAGGAGAGAACTTCGATGCTGTGGTGGCGGCAGGACTTTCCATGTTGGAGAGTATGGAGAGTTTGGAGTCTGTAGAGTGAGTAGTATTGTATTTAAATCAGTAAAAAAAAAAGAATGTAATAATAGCTGAATTTTTTTTTTTATATAAGGAACATAACACCATTTACAAAACATATTGTAAATGACAATACCAATGCCCTTTTTAGTTAGAAATACTAAAAAAAAGTACTAAAAAAAGTAAAAATAAAACTACCCACATCCTACCTACATGAAATTTGTATCTTCAAGATGAACCGTCCAAGACCCAAGAGGTTCCCAAGTTATGTCAACTGAGGAAGAAAATAAATTGAAGATGACAAGAATTGCTAAGAAGCAGAATCTTTTCATTAACCTATGAACCCCGATTTCATACTTTTTGGAACTAATGTATAAAAATAGCCAGACACGTCAAGTGCATTAGTTCCTCATGAATCACTCAAGCTAAGTAACGTTGTGCTCGCTTGGTATCTGGATGAGTGACCAACAGGGCAATCGCGGCGGATATTTTATTTATTATTTTTTTATTATTATATAATTATTATTATTATTATTATTATTATTATTATTTTTTTACTTTTTTTCGTTAGCTTTTTTCGTTAAATGAAGTTACCTACATCTCGTCGCGTCGCTAAAAACAACCTAAATTCTTTTATTTTCAGGAGAGGGGAGAACAAGCAATCGTGATTGTTTTCTCTGCTTTCCTGATGTATCAGCCTCTGTAGTCTGCAGTGAAATTTATGGGGCATGGGACTTCGCACATTATTATTTATTATTATTATTATTTTTTTTTTTTTATCAACATTGCATAAACCAGCGGCGATAGCACCTTGAAAGCACCAGTTCCGCATGGATCACTGAAGTTGAGCACGGTTGCGCGTGGTTACTACCCGGATGGGTGACCATCTAGCCAATAGCGTGCTGCTAGTTTTTCGTTCTGCTAGCTAAAAAAAAAAAAAAAACCATCGTATATTTGGACCAATTGGAGCAGGTCAAAAAGTGGAAGATGACTTTTAGGTAATATAATAATAATAATAACTTACAAGTCAGACAAGTGGGGGCCGCCCTTAGCTTTGGCGTTTGGACCGCGAATAATTGCATTTTTGGCGATTGAGGGCTCTTTTAATCATCCGATCCGACGTTTTTAAATTATTCACACATCTTTAATTTTAAATTTTTTCTTCTTTTTTAGTCAAACAGGCACTAGCTCTTAACTTGGTCGAGGGACAAAACCACAACACGTAACGGGTCCCAGAGGTGAGATTTTAAAATTTTTTAGTGATCTAAGCTCCTTTTCTTTAGTGATCTAAACTGAACTTTTAGTGATCTACAGATTTAAGAGGTTTACCATCAAATGAGCACCAAAAACTCCCATCTTCGGAGTATATATGAGTAAAAATATCATTGTTTTAGGAGATATCAGTTACTTTTTGACCAATTGAGATGAAAGATACTGAGGTTATTGA